>NW_028175773.1:797500-1005000 GCF_949987555.1 Borostomias antarcticus
CCAGCTTAGCTGATCTCAGGGTGTGCTTAAACACTCACACAGTAAAGTGCAAGGCTGTACTTTGAAAGGAAGTGTCCAATTTGGTGATGTCAGTTAAGGAAGCATTAATGTTTCCTGAAATGACGTCAATTTAGGAAGCGTTTCTGTTTCCCGAATTGACATTGCGGTTCTGGTTTTTGCAAAGGTACACTACACTCAAGCCCACTGTAGCTAGTCTCTGGGTATGCTAGAACCCCCACACACCAAGGTGCAATACTCGTAAGTTAATAAAAAAGTGTCCAAATTGATGCTGCCATTTGCCATATGGTCAAGGTGAGGTTAAGTTACTTCCTGATGTCCGATTAACTCAGGACCAGCTTAGCTGGTCTCAGGGTTTGCTTAAACACTCACACAGTAAAGTGCAAGGCTGTACTGTGAAAGGAAGTGTCCAATTTGGTGATGTCAGTTAAGGAAGCATTAATGTTTCCTGAATTGACGTCGATTTAGGAAGCGTTTCTGTTTCCCGAATTGACATTGCGGTTCTGGTCTTTGCAAAGGTACACTACACTCAAGCCCACTGTAGCTAGTCTCAGGGCATGCTAAAACCCCCACACACCAAGGTAAAATACTCTAAGTTAATAAGAAGTGTCCAAATTGATGGCGTCCATTTGCCATATGGTCAAGGTGTGGTTTGGGTACTTCCTGATGTCCAATCAACTCAGGACCAGCTTAGCTGGTCTCAGGGTGTGCTTAAACACTCACACAGTAAAGTGCAAGGCTGTACTTTGAAAGGAAGTGTCCAATTTGGTGATGTCAGTTAAGGAAGCATTAATGTTTCCTGAAATGACGTCAATTTAGGAAGCGTTTCTGTTTCCCGAATTGACATTGCGGTTCTGGTTTTTGCAAAGGTACACTACACTCAAGCCCACTGTAGCTAGTCTCTGGGTATGCTAGAACCCCCACACACCAAGGTGCAATACTCTAAGTTAATAAAAAAGTGTCCAAATTGATGCTGCCATTTGCCATATGGTCAAGGTGAGGTTAAGTTACTTCCTGATGTCCGATTAACTCAGGACCAGCTTAGCTGGTCTCAGGGTGTGCTTAAACACTCACGCAGTAAAGTGCAAGGCTGTACTTTGAAAGGAAGTGTCCAATTTGGTGATGTCAGTTAAGGAAGCATTAATGTTTCCTGAATTGACGTCAATTTAGGAAGCGTTTCTGTTTCCTGAATTGACATTGCGGTTCTGGTTTTTGCAAAGGTACACTACACTCAAGCCCACTGTAGCTAGTCTCAGGGTATGCTAGAACCCCCACACACCAAGGTGCAAAACTCTAAGTTAATAAGAAGTGTCCAAATTGATGCTGCCATTTGCCATATGGTCAGGGTGAGGTTAAGTTACTTCCTGATGTCCGATTAACTCAGGACCAGCCTCAGGGTGTGCTTAAACACTCACGCAGTAAAGTGCAAGGCTGTACTTTGAAAGGAAGTGTCCAATTTGGTGATGTCAGTTAAGGAAGCATTAATGTTTCCTGAATTGACGTCAATTTAGGAAGCGTTTCTGTTTCCCGAATTGACATTGCGGTTGACCTTTACAACATTTCATGGTGGTCATGACCTTTCTGCTACAACTAGACACTTGATTCCTTTTCTGCTTTAAAGTTGGCTTCGAGGACAATGTGTGACATGATTTTTGTGCCCATCGGTGCATGGCAAGACACTGAAAATGAGCCTCAAAGTTTGCAAGGTCGCCATGTTTCCCAAAATGACACTGTGTCCATTAGGGAACAGTTTTGTCTACATTAAATATTACATTACAGGACTTTCTGAAGCCTCAGAGATCCCATATTTCACACACAGAGTGGGGACATGGCCTACTACAGTCATGTGAAGTGAAAACTCTCCAAGTCCCTTGGGGAAAAAAGATTGTTTATTTGAGAAATCTAGGCGAAGACACTGTTAGGCTTATAGCCCGCAACACCCTCTTTCATAGTTGGTCAGATTGGAGTCATTTTTTTTCTGAACATGCGTGAGCTCTGATCTTTTAGTATGTTGTTGCCAGACCCAAGTGGAGTACAGTAGGCTTGGTTTGGACCTGCTGGGACCCAGCATGCCAGTGCCACACAACTGTCATTTTGGGGTACTTTTGCATTGAAAATGTTTTCAATGGGAAATGCTTCTCAAATGGACACCCTTCAAATGATCATATTTCATGTAGAAATTGTCAGAATGGCTTGAAACCTGCACCAAACCCTCAACTCGGAACACAGATTTAGCATGTAGAGCACTGGTTCTGTAAACCCTCTGCATTCCTATATCCTTTCAGGAATGTCCCTCAAGAATGGGACAAGGAGAGCCTTGTAGAGCAGCTTTTGTTATGAAACATATCTCAGATTTGTTTCAGTACATTGATAGTAAGTATCCAATTTGGGATGTCCAGTGTGGTTCTGGGTTTTGCAAAGGTACACTAAACTCAATACCACTGTAGCTGTTCTAAGTGTGTGCTAAAACCCCCTCTCACTAATGTGCATTGCTGTACACCATATGGAAAAAGGTTTCCCCGGTGTAGGATAAGCACCCCCCCATGGACAGTCGATGCTTGCCAAGTTGACCAATGCTTCCCTCGTGGACAGACAATGCTTGCCAAGTGGACCAATGCTTCCCTCGTGGACAGTTGATTGCTTGCCAAGTGGACCAATGCTTCCCTTGTGGACACGCGATTGCTTGCCAAGTGGACCAATGCTTCCCTCGTGGCCAGTCGATTGCTTGCCAAGTGGACCGATGCTTCCCTCGTGGACGATTGCTTGCCAAGTGGACCAATGCTTCCCTCGTGGACAGTCGATTGCTTGCCAAGTGGACCAATGCTTCCCTCGTGGACAGTTGATTGCTTGCCAAGTGGACCAATGCTTCCCTCGTGGACAGACGATTGCTTGCCAAGTGGACCAATGCTTCCCTCGTGGACAGACGATGCTTGCCAAGTGGACAAATGTGTCCCTCGTGGCCAGTCGATTGCTTGCCAAGTGGACCAATGCTTCCCTCGTGGACGATTGCTTGCCAAGTGGACCAATGCTTCCCTCGTGGACGGACGATGCTTGCCAAGTGGACAGATGCTTCCCTCGCGGACAGCCCCCTGGGGGCCCCGAAGTGACAAATGCTTCCCGGGTGGACGATTGCTTGCCAAGTGGACCGATGCTTCCCTCGTGGACAGTTGACCTTTACAACATTTCATGGTGGTCATGACCTTTCTGCTACAACTAGACACTTGATTCCTTTTCTGCTTTAAAGTTGGCTTCGAGGACAATGTGTGACATGATTTTTGTGCCCATCGGTGCATGGCAAGACACTGACAATGAGCCTCAAAGTTTGCAAGGTCGCCAGCTTTCCCAAAATGACACTGTGTCCATTAGGGAACAGTTTTGTGTACATTAAATATTACATTACAGGACTTTCTGAAGCCTCAGAGATCCCATATTTCACACACAGAGCGGGGACATGGCCTACTACAGTCATGTGAAGTGAAAACTCTCCAAGTCCCTTGGGGAAAAAAGATTGTTTATTTGAGAAATCTAGGCGAAGACACTGTTAGGCTTATAGCCCGCAACACCCTCTTTCATAGTTGGTCAGATTGGAGTCATTTTTTTTCTGAACATGCGTGAGCTCTGATCTTTTAGTATGTTGTTGCCAGACCCAAGTGGAGTACAGTAGGCTTGGTTTGGACCTGCTGGGACCGAGCATGCCAGTGCCACACAACTGTCATTTTGGGGTACTTTTGCATTGAAAATGTTTTCAATGGGAAATGCTTCTCAAATGGACACCCTTCAAATGATCATATTTCATGTAGAAATTGTCAGAATGGCTTGAAACCTGCACCAAACCCTCAACTCGGAACACAGATTTCAGCATGTAGAGCACTGGTTCTGTAAACCCTCTGCATTCCTATATCCTTTCAGGAATGTCCCTCAAGAATGGGACAAGGAGAGCCTTGTAGAGCAGCTTTTGTTATGAAACATATCTCAGATTTGTTTCAGTACATTGATAGTAAGTATCCAATTTGGGATGTCCAGTGTGGTTCTGGGTTTTGCAAAGGTACACTAAACTCAATACCACTGTAGCTGTTCTAAGGGTGTGCTAAAACCCCCTCTCACTAATGTGCATTGCTGTACACCATATGGAAAAAGGTTTCCCCGGTGTAGGATAAGCACCCCCCCATGGACAGTCGATGCTTGCCAAGTTGACCAATGCTTCCCTCGTGGACAGACAATGCTTGCCAAGTGGACCAATGCTTCCCTCGTGGACAGTTGATTGCTTGCCAAGTGGACCAATGCTTCCCTCGTGGACAGTCGATTGCATGCCAAGTGGACCAATGCTTCCCTCGTGGACAGTTGATTGCTTGCCAAGTGGACCAATGCTTCCCTCGTGGACAGTCGATTGCATGCCAAGTGGACCAATGCTTCCCTCGTGGACAGACGATGCTTGCCAAGTGGACGAATGTGTCCCTCGTGGCCAGTCGATTGCTTGCCAAGTGGACCGATGCTTCCCTCGTGGACAGACGATGCTTGCCAAGTGGACAAATGTGTCCCTCGTGGCCAGTCGATTGCTTGCCAAGTGGACCAATGCTTCCCTCGTGGACGATTGCTTGCCAAGTGGACCAATGCTTCCCTCGTGGACGGACGATGCTTGCCAAGTGGACAGATGCTTCCCTCGCGGACAGCCCCCTGGGGGCCCCGAAGTGACAAATGCTTCCCGGGTGGACGATTGCTTGCCAAGTGGACCGATGCTTCCCTCGTGGACAGTTGACCTTTACAACATTTCATGGTGGTCATGACCTTTCTGCTACAACTAGACACTTGATTCCTTTTCTGCTTTAAAGTTGGCTTCGAGGACAATGTGTGACATGATTTTTGTGCCCATCGGTGCATGGCAAGACACTGACAATGAGCCTCAAAGTTTGCAAGGTCGCCAGGTTTCCCAAAATGACACTGTGTCCATTAGGGAACAGTTTTGTGTACATTAAATATTACATTACAGGACTTTCTGAAGCCTCAGAGATCCCATATTTCACACACAGAGCGGGGACATGGCCTACTACAGTCATGTGAAGTGAAAACTCTCCAAGTCCCTTGGGGAAAAAAGATTGTTTATTTGAGAAATCTAGGCGAAGACACTGTTAGGCTTATAGCCCGCAACACCCTCTTTCATAGTTGGTCAGATTGGAGTCATTTTTTTTCTGAACATGCGTGAGCTCTGATCTTTTAGTATGTTGTTGCCAGACCCAAGTGGAGTACAGTAGGCTTGGTTTGGACCTGCTGGGACCGAGCATGCCAGTGCCACACAACTGTCATTTTGGGGTACTTTTGCATTGAAAATGTTTTCAATGGGAAATGCTTCTCAAATGGACACCCTTCAAATGATCATATTTCATGTAGAAATTGTCAGAATGGCTTGAAACCTGCACCAAACCCTCAACTCGGAACACAGATTTCAGCATGTAGAGCACTGGTTCTGTAAACCCTCTGCATTCCTATATCCTTTCAGGAATGTCCCTCAAGAATGGGACAAGGAGAGCCTTGTAGAGCAGCTTTTGTTATGAAACATATCTCAGATTTGTTTCAGTACATTGATAGTAAGTATCCAATTTGGGATGTCCAGTGTGGTTCTGGGTTTTGCAAAGGTACACTAAACTCAATACCACTGTAGCTGTTCTAAGGGTGTGCTAAAACCCCCTCTCACTAATGTGCATTGCTGTACACCATATGGAAAAAGGTTTCCCCGGTGTAGGATAAGCACCCCCCCATGGACAGTCGATGCTTGCCAAGTTGACCAATGCTTCCCTCGTGGACAGACAATGCTTGCCAAGTGGACCAATGCTTCCCTCGTGGACAGTTGATTGCTTGCCAAGTGGACCAATGCTTCCCTCGTGGACAGTCGATTGCATGCCAAGTGGACCAATGCTTCCCTCGTGGACAGTTGATTGCTTGCCAAGTGGACCAATGCTTCCCTCGTGGACAGTCGATTGCATGCCAAGTGGACCAATGCTTCCCTCGTGGACAGACGATGCTTGCCAAGTGGACGAATGTGTCCCTCGTGGCCAGTCGATTGCTTGCCAAGTGGACCGATGCTTCCCTCGTGGACAGACGATGCTTGCCAAGTGGACAAATGTGTCCCTCGTGGCCAGTCGATTGCTTGCCAAGTGGACCAATGCTTCCCTCGTGGACGATTGCTTGCCAAGTGGACCAATGCTTCCCTCGTGGACGGACGATGCTTGCCAAGTGGACAGATGCTTCCCTCGCGGACAGCCCCCTGGGGGCCCCGAAGTGACAAATGCTTCCCGGGTGGACGATTGCTTGCCAAGTGGACCGATGCTTCCCTCGTGGACAGTTGACCTTTACAACATTTCATGGTGGTCATGACCTTTCTGCTACAACTAGACACTTGATTCCTTTTCTGCTTTAAAGTTGGCTTCGAGGACAATGTGTGACATGATTTTTGTGCCCATCGGTGCATGGCAAGACACTGACAATGAGCCTCAAAGTTTGCAAGGTCGCCAGGTTTCCCAAAATGACACTGTGTCCATTAGGGAACAGTTTTGTGTACATTAAATATTACATTACAGGACTTTCTGAAGCCTCAGAGATCCCATATTTCACACACAGAGCGGGGACATGGCCTACTACAGTCATGTGAAGTGAAAACTCTCCAAGTCCCTTGGGGAAAAAAGATTGTTTATTTGAGAAATCTAGGCGAAGACACTGTTAGGCTTATAGCCCGCAACACCCTCTTTCATAGTTGGTCAGATTGGAGTCATTTTTTTTCTGAACATGCGTGAGCTCTGATCTTTTAGTATGTTGTTGCCAGACCCAAGTGGAGTACAGTAGGCTTGGTTTGGACCTGCTGGGACCGAGCATGCCAGTGCCACACAACTGTCATTTTGGGGTACTTTTGCATTGAAAATGTTTTCAATGGGAAATGCTTCTCAAATGGACACCCTTCAAATGATCATATTTCATGTAGAAATTGTCAGAATGGCTTGAAACCTGCACCAAACCCTCAACTCGGAACACAGATTTCAGCATGTAGAGCACTGGTTCTGTAAACCCTCTGCATTCCTATATCCTTTCAGGAATGTCCCTCAAGAATGGGACAAGGAGAGCCTTGTAGAGCAGCTTTTGTTATGAAACATATCTCAGATTTGTTTCAGTACATTGATAGTAAGTATCCAATTTGGGATGTCCAGTGTGGTTCTGGGTTTTGCAAAGGTACACTAAACTCAATACCACTGTAGCTGTTCTAAGGGTGTGCTAAAACCCCCTCTCACTAATGTGCATTGCTGTACACCATATGGAAAAAGGTTTCCCCGGTGTAGGATAAGCACCCCCCCATGGACAGTCGATGCTTGCCAAGTTGACCAATGCTTCCCTCGTGGACAGACAATGCTTGCCAAGTGGACCAATGCTTCCCTCGTGGACAGTTGATTGCTTGCCAAGTGGACCAATGCTTCCCTCGTGGACAGTCGATTGCATGCCAAGTGGACCAATGCTTCCCTCGTGGACAGTTGATTGCTTGCCAAGTGGACCAATGCTTCCCTCGTGGACAGTCGATTGCATGCCAAGTGGACCAATGCTTCCCTCGTGGACAGACGATGCTTGCCAAGTGGACGAATGTGTCCCTCGTGGCCAGTCGATTGCTTGCCAAGTGGACCGATGCTTCCCTCGTGGACAGACGATGCTTGCCAAGTGGACAAATGTGTCCCTCGTGGCCAGTCGATTGCTTGCCAAGTGGACCAATGCTTCCCTCGTGGACGATTGCTTGCCAAGTGGACCAATGCTTCCCTCGTGGACGGACGATGCTTGCCAAGTGGACAGATGCTTCCCTCGCGGACAGCCCCCTGGGGGCCCCGAAGTGACAAATGCTTCCCGGGTGGACGATTGCTTGCCAAGTGGACCGATGCTTCCCTCGTGGACAGTTGACCTTTACAACATTTCATGGTGGTCATGACCTTTCTGCTACAACTAGACACTTGATTCCTTTTCTGCTTTAAAGTTGGCTTCGAGGACAATGTGTGACATGATTTTTGTGCCCATCGGTGCATGGCAAGACACTGACAATGAGCCTCAAAGTTTGCAAGGTCGCCAGGTTTCCCAAAATGACACTGTGTCCATTAGGGAACAGTTTTGTGTACATTAAATATTACATTACAGGACTTTCTGAAGCCTCAGAGATCCCATATTTCACACACAGAGCGGGGACATGGCCTACTACAGTCATGTGAAGTGAAAACTCTCCAAGTCCCTTGGGGAAAAAAGATTGTTTATTTGAGAAATCTAGGCGAAGACACTGTTAGGCTTATAGCCCGCAACACCCTCTTTCATAGTTGGTCAGATTGGAGTCATTTTTTTTCTGAACATGCGTGAGCTCTGATCTTTTAGTATGTTGTTGCCAGACCCAAGTGGAGTACAGTAGGCTTGGTTTGGACCTGCTGGGACCGAGCATGCCAGTGCCACACAACTGTCATTTTGGGGTACTTTTGCATTGAAAATGTTTTCAATGGGAAATGCTTCTCAAATGGACACCCTTCAAATGATCATATTTCATGTAGAAATTGTCAGAATGGCTTGAAACCTGCACCAAACCCTCAACTCGGAACACAGATTTCAGCATGTAGAGCACTGGTTCTGTAAACCCTCTGCATTCCTATATCCTTTCAGGAATGTCCCTCAAGAATGGGACAAGGAGAGCCTTGTAGAGCAGCTTTTGTTATGAAACATATCTCAGATTTGTTTCAGTACATTGATAGTAAGTATCCAATTTGGGATGTCCAGTGTGGTTCTGGGTTTTGCAAAGGTACACTAAACTCAATACCACTGTAGCTGTTCTAAGGGTGTGCTAAAACCCCCTCTCACTAATGTGCATTGCTGTACACCATATGGAAAAAGGTTTCCCCGGTGTAGGATAAGCACCCCCCCATGGACAGTCGATGCTTGCCAAGTTGACCAATGCTTCCCTCGTGGACAGACAATGCTTGCCAAGTGGACCAATGCTTCCCTCGTGGACAGTTGATTGCTTGCCAAGTGGACCAATGCTTCCCTCGTGGACAGTCGATTGCATGCCAAGTGGACCAATGCTTCCCTCGTGGACAGTTGATTGCTTGCCAAGTGGACCAATGCTTCCCTCGTGGACAGTCGATTGCATGCCAAGTGGACCAATGCTTCCCTCGTGGACAGACGATGCTTGCCAAGTGGACGAATGTGTCCCTCGTGGCCAGTCGATTGCTTGCCAAGTGGACCGATGCTTCCCTCGTGGACAGACGATGCTTGCCAAGTGGACAAATGTGTCCCTCGTGGCCAGTCGATTGCTTGCCAAGTGGACCAATGCTTCCCTCGTGGACGATTGCTTGCCAAGTGGACCAATGCTTCCCTCGTGGACGGACGATGCTTGCCAAGTGGACAGATGCTTCCCTCGCGGACAGCCCCCTGGGGGCCCCGAAGTGACAAATGCTTCCCGGGTGGACGATTGCTTGCCAAGTGGACCGATGCTTCCCTCGTGGACAGTTGACCTTTACAACATTTCATGGTGGTCATGACCTTTCTGCTACAACTAGACACTTGATTCCTTTTCTGCTTTAAAGTTGGCTTCGAGGACAATGTGTGACATGATTTTTGTGCCCATCGGTGCATGGCAAGACACTGACAATGAGCCTCAAAGTTTGCAAGGTCGCCAGGTTTCCCAAAATGACACTGTGTCCATTAGGGAACAGTTTTGTGTACATTAAATATTACATTACAGGACTTTCTGAAGCCTCAGAGATCCCATATTTCACACACAGAGCGGGGACATGGCCTACTACAGTCATGTGAAGTGAAAACTCTCCAAGTCCCTTGGGGAAAAAAGATTGTTTATTTGAGAAATCTAGGCGAAGACACTGTTAGGCTTATAGCCCGCAACACCCTCTTTCATAGTTGGTCAGATTGGAGTCATTTTTTTTCTGAACATGCGTGAGCTCTGATCTTTTAGTATGTTGTTGCCAGACCCAAGTGGAGTACAGTAGGCTTGGTTTGGACCTGCTGGGACCGAGCATGCCAGTGCCACACAACTGTCATTTTGGGGTACTTTTGCATTGAAAATGTTTTCAATGGGAAATGCTTCTCAAATGGACACCCTTCAAATGATCATATTTCATGTAGAAATTGTCAGAATGGCTTGAAACCTGCACCAAACCCTCAACTCGGAACACAGATTTCAGCATGTAGAGCACTGGTTCTGTAAACCCTCTGCATTCCTATATCCTTTCAGGAATGTCCCTCAAGAATGGGACAAGGAGAGCCTTGTAGAGCAGCTTTTGTTATGAAACATATCTCAGATTTGTTTCAGTACATTGATAGTAAGTATCCAATTTGGGATGTCCAGTGTGGTTCTGGGTTTTGCAAAGGTACACTAAACTCAATACCACTGTAGCTGTTCTAAGGGTGTGCTAAAACCCCCTCTCACTAATGTGCATTGCTGTACACCATATGGAAAAAGGTTTCCCCGGTGTAGGATAAGCACCCCCCCATGGACAGTCGATGCTTGCCAAGTTGACCAATGCTTCCCTCGTGGACAGACAATGCTTGCCAAGTGGACCAATGCTTCCCTCGTGGACAGTTGATTGCTTGCCAAGTGGACCAATGCTTCCCTCGTGGACAGTCGATTGCATGCCAAGTGGACCAATGCTTCCCTCGTGGACAGTTGATTGCTTGCCAAGTGGACCAATGCTTCCCTCGTGGACAGTCGATTGCATGCCAAGTGGACCAATGCTTCCCTCGTGGACAGACGATGCTTGCCAAGTGGACGAATGTGTCCCTCGTGGCCAGTCGATTGCTTGCCAAGTGGACCGATGCTTCCCTCGTGGACGATTGCTTGCCAAGTGGACCAATGCTTCCCTCGTGGACGGACGATGCTTGCCAAGTGGACAGATGCTTCCCTCGCGGACAGCCCCCCGAAGTGACAAATGCTTCCCGGGTGGACGATTGCTTGCCAAGTGGACCGATGCTTCCCTCGTGGACGATTGCTTGCCAAGTGGACCGATGCTTCCCTCGTGGACGATTGCTTGCCAAGTGGACCGATGCTTCCCTCGTGGACGATTGCTTGCCAAGTGGACCGATGCTTCCCTCGTGGACGATTGCTTGCCAAGTGGACCAATGCTTCCCTCGTGGACGGACGATGCTTGCCAAGTGGACAGATGCTTCCCTCGCGGACAGCCCCCCGAAGTGACAAATGCTTCCCGGGTGGACGGTCCACGGCGCCCTCCGGTGGCGCGGTCGGTATTGCTGCTTCCCAAATGCTTCCCAAATTGACAAAAATCGGTCCGTGGACCGATTCCGTGGACAAATGTGTCCCCAAATGATTTGGGGTCGTCACTTTGGCATGCGCTGCATGGGGGTCTTTGGGAAACATTTGTCCAATTGGGTTATTTTGTTGTACCGACGTGTTAAGTCCACCTGATGGCAGTCACGTATCATTAATCAAGTTGGAAACTTTAGACTAGAAGAGTAAACTCTCCGGAAGGGAGGTTTACTCTTCACTGGGCCAAATGGGAAACGTATTGTCCATTTGAGTAGCGATTCAGTCCAGAAGTGGGATTTACAGTACAATGGCCCAAATGGGACACTTGTTGTCCATTTGAGTAGCGATCATGTCCAGAAGTGGGATTTACAGTACAATGGCCCAAATGGTGTACAACCCAGGCAGGTTCCTTGGACGAGTGTACAGCCCAGGCACTTTTCATTCAAAAACGGCGTCCCAGACCGCGCGACCTCTCGGGACGCCGTTTTTGGGCGTGGCCTCGCCAAATCCGAACCGTGCGCCCTCCGGAGGGCGCCGATGAGCCCCCTGGTGGCCAAAAGTGTCTCGGGCCGGTTTTGAGTTTGACCCCCACCGATCGGGCTGACGTCCGGTCAGGGTGGAGGCCCGACCGTGGCCTAACGGCGTGCGGAGTTTCGGACCAATCAGAGAGCTCCATTTTCAAAGTTTTCCGATCGGCACGCCCTTCGGTGAGCGTGATCAGGCCCTCGGGGCCTATGGGCCCTCTGTACGGCGGACCAATCGGAGCGTCCCATATGGGCCAATCGGAGAACGGGGTATTCAGAGCGGTCCGTTCGGCACGAAATCCGGCGTGCGTGATCGGCACCTCGAGGACAAAGGGCCGTACGGGTTTCGGACCGATCGGACCGCTCGATTTCTTTTAATACGCTACAGTACACAGGCGTGTACAGGCGCCACAGCTTTCGTGTACAACAGCAATAGGTTTACATGTAAAAATTAAAATTGCTCCGATTTGCTCGAAACCTATGCACAGTAACAGTACACCATGGAGACATAAACATACTGCCATATCAGCCTCCTAGCCCCTGTCAATTTGGAGATGATGTGTACAGCCGCCATAGGAATGTATGGCGGCTGTACACGCACAATTTCTCCGAAGCAGTGGGGGCTAGGATGCTATAAAGCGGGGGTTCTCAAGTACCAAAGGGTGGGATGAACATACTCTGAGATCAGCCTCCTACTGCTTTGACAACACCTTTAAAAATTAAAAAGATGATGTGTACAACCGCCATAGGAATGTCCTCACCATTGAAACTGTTGCCGTTGTACACATGACCTTTTGAAACAAAGGTCACAGCCACTGGAGGACCTTTACATGCACAGTACAGACACAGTACTCGGGTCAGTTACTCAGCATGCCCTGCCATTGCAGAATGTGCAGAGCTTTCGTCTCTGCTACCTTCGGTCGGGTTACGGGAAGCGACTTAGGGAGAATGTGTACAGCCGCCGAATTCCTATGGCGCCTGTACACGCACATTGTTTTTCTGTACAGAGGGGGTTCCGAAAGCACTAGAGGCCTCAAAATCGGGTCAGTGGGTCATGAGTGAGTGTCCATCGAGACTGTGCAGAGAAATTTCAGCTAACCCCTCTAGAAAAAAAAAATCCTCACATATCTCCAAATTTGAACCAGGACACTGTCAGGCTCTTAGAGTACAACACCCTTCTGTGCAAGAATTGATCATTTTGATCAATTAAAAAAACCGCTTAATCTTGGGGGCTGACGCTGAAATATGTTGATCCTTGGACACTCTAGAGCAATCTAAGTTTTGATTCATATCTGTGGGATGTTTGTAGGCCGTACGGGAAAGGCGTACAGTGCCAATAGGTTTATATGGCGGCTGTACATTCCTTTATTTCCACACTTAACGGAGAGCTAGGAGGCTGATATTCCAGTATGTTAGTGTCAACACTTGGTACTTTAACACCACCGAGCGATAGCCTCCTATCATGCACCAGTTTGGAGAAACAGGCGTGTACAGCCGCCATAGGTCGGTGTACAACCGCCATAGGTTTACATGTTAAAATTAAAATTGCTCGGATTGGCTCGAAACCTATGCACAGTAACAGTACACCATGGAGACATGAACATACTGCCATATCAGCCTCCTAGACCAAGAATCTTTGGAGATATTGACCCGTGTACACTGACATGTGGGGGCTGTACGCGGCCGTTTCTCACGATCGGTTGGGAGTAGGAGGCTGATCTCAGAGTATGTTCATCCCACCCTTTGGTACTTGAGGACCCTTGCTTATTAGCCTCCTAGCCCCCACCACTTTGGAGAAATGTGGCGTGTACCGCCGCCATAGGTTTGTGTACAAAAGCAATGGCGGCTGTACACGCCACATTTCTCCAAAACGGTGGGGGCTAGGAGGCTGTACAGCGGGGGTCTTCAAGTACCAAGGAGTGGCATGAACATACTTTGAGATCAGCCTCCTACCCCCAGCCACTTTGGAGATATTGACCTGAGACAGGCGTGTACAGCCGCCATAGGGCAGTGTACAGCCGCAATAGGTTTGCATGGTGAGTGTACGGGTCAATATCTCCAAAGTGACAGGGGCTAGGAGTCTGATATGGCAGTATGTTCATACCTCCATGGTACTCTTTAAGTGTGCTGTGTTTCGAGGCAATCCGAGCAATTTGAATTTTTGACCAAAATCTCAAAATCTCAAAATTGACTTCCAGCAGCCAAGAGGGTAAAATTCAACTTTCTCCAATCCTTACGGTATTCGGAGGGCTTGTCCCTTATGGTAAGAGGATGCTGAGGTTACATTATGAGCCTCCTACCCCCAGCCACTTTGGAGATATTGGCCTGGACACTCACCATGCAAACCTATTGCGGCTGTACACCGACCTATGGCGGCTGTACACGCCAGTCTCAGGTCAATATCTCCAAAGTGGCTAGGGCTAGGAGGCTGATCTCAGAGTATGTTCATCCCACCCTTTGGTACTTGAGGACCCCCGCTTTACAGCCTCCTAGCCCCCACCACTTTGGAGAAATGTGGCGTGTACAGCCGCCATAGGTCGGTGTACAGCCGCAATAGGTTTGCATGGTGAGTGTACGGGTCAATATATCCAAAGTGCAAGGTCATAGCCTCTCCCAACCACCACCTCATCCCACTAATTCCTAGGCTAGCTTTCAAATGAGACCATCCGTGAAGTTCTACGACGTTCCGTTAATTTCTCGATACATGTCAATGCATTGTCTATACATGTCAATGCATTGTCTATGCGGTGCTTTTTGGTTAGGTTAGGGTTAGGTTGGCAATATCTCCAGAGTGCAAGGTCATAGCCTCTCCCAACCACCACCTCATCCCACTAATTCCTAGGCTAGCTTTCAAATGAGACCATCCGTGAAGCTCTACGACGTTCCGTAAATTTTTCGATACATGTCAATGCATTGTCTATACATGTCAATGCATTGTCTATGCGGTGCTTTTTGGTTAGGTTAGGGTTAGGTTGGCAATATCTCCAGAGTGCAAGGTCATAGCCTCTCCCAACCACCACCTCATCCCACTAATTCCTAGGCTAGCTTTCAAATGAGACCATCCGTGAAGCTCTACGACGTTCCTTTAATTTTCTCCAATTTCGATACATGTCAATGCATTGTCTATGCGGTGCTTTTTGGTTAGGTTAGGGTTAGGTTGGCAATATCTCCAGAGTGCAAGGTCATAGCCTCTCCCAACCACCACCTCATCCCACTAATTCCTAGGCTAGCTTTCAAATGAGACCATCCGTGAAGTTCTACAACGTTCCTTTAATTTTCTCCAATTTCGATACATGTCAATGCATTGTCTATGCGGTGCTTTTTGGTTAGGTTAGGGTTAGGTTGGCAATATCTCCAGAATGAAAGGTCATAGCCTCTCCCAACCACCACCTACCCCCACTAATTCCTAGGCTAGCTTTCAAATGAAACCATCCGTGAAGCTCTACGACGTTCCGTTAATTTTGCCCATTTTCTGGCAAACGGTTATAACCAAAGTTATAACCGTTTGCCAGATAGGCTATATCTCCAGTGTAGAAGTTGGTAGCTACTCAGAACCACAACTTCCCCCCACTAATTCCTAGGCTAGCTTTCAAATGAAACCATCCGTGAAGCTCTACGACGTTTCATTAATTTTAACATGTAAACCTATGGCGGTTGTACACCGACCTATGGCGGCTGTACACGCCTGTTTCTCCAAACTGGTGCGGTATAGGAGGCTATCGCTCGGTGATGTTAAAGTAACAAGTGTTGACACTAACATACTGGAATATCAGCCTCCTAGCTCTCCGTTAAGTGTGGAAATAAAGGAATGTACAGCCGCCATATAAACCTATTGGCACTGTACGCCTTTCCCGTACGGCCTACAAACATCTCACAGATATGAATCAAAACTTAGATTGCTCTAGAGTGTCCAAGGATCAACATATTTCAGCGTCAGCCCCCAAGATCAAGCGGTTTTCATTTTGGAAGGGGGGAAGTGTCCAATTTGGTGAGGTCAGTTTAGGAAGCATTAATGTTTCCTGAATTGACGTCAATTTAGGAAGCGTTTCTGTTTCCCGAATTGACATTGCGGTCCTGGTTTTTGCAAAGGTACACTACACTCAAGCCCACTGTAGCTAGTCTCAGGGTATGCTAGAACCCCCACACACCAAGGTGCAATACTCTAAGTTAATAAAAAAGTGTCCAAATTGATGCTGCCATTTGCCATATGGTCAAGGTGAGGTTAAGTTACTTCCTGATGTCTGATTAACTCAGGACCAGCTTAGCTGATCTCAGGGTGTGCTTAAACACTCACACAGTAAAGTGCAAGGCTGTACTTTGAAAGGAAGTGTCCAATTTGGTGATGTCAGTTAAGGAAGCATTAATGTTTCCTGAAATGACGTCAATTTAGGAAGCGTTTCTGTTTCCCGAATTGACATTGCGGTTCTGGTTTTTGCAAAGGTACACTACACTCAAGCCCACTGTAGCTAGTCTCTGGGTATGCTAGAACCCCCACACACCAAGGTGCAATACTCGTAAGTTAATAAAAAAGTGTCCAAATTGATGCTGCCATTTGCCATATGGTCAAGGTGAGGTTAAGTTACTTCCTGATGTCCGATTAACTCAGGACCAGCTTAGCTGGTCTCAGGGTTTGCTTAAACACTCACACAGTAAAGTGCAAGGCTGTACTGTGAAAGGAAGTGTCCAATTTGGTGATGTCAGTTAAGGAAGCATTAATGTTTCCTGAATTGACGTCGATTTAGGAAGCGTTTCTGTTTCCCGAATTGACATTGCGGTTCTGGTCTTTGCAAAGGTACACTACACTCAAGCCCACTGTAGCTAGTCTCAGGGCATGCTAAAACCCCCACACACCAAGGTAAAATACTCTAAGTTAATAAGAAGTGTCCAAATTGATGGCGTCCATTTGCCATATGGTCAAGGTGTGGTTTGGGTACTTCCTGATGTCCAATCAACTCAGGACCAGCTTAGCTGGTCTCAGGGTGTGCTTAAACACTCACACAGTAAAGTGCAAGGCTGTACTTTGAAAGGAAGTGTCCAATTTGGTGATGTCAGTTAAGGAAGCATTAATGTTTCCTGAAATGACGTCAATTTAGGAAGCGTTTCTGTTTCCCGAATTGACATTGCGGTTCTGGTTTTTGCAAAGGTACACTACACTCAAGCCCACTGTAGCTAGTCTCTGGGTATGCTAGAACCCCCACACACCAAGGTGCAATACTCTAAGTTAATAAAAAAGTGTCCAAATTGATGCTGCCATTTGCCATATGGTCAAGGTGAGGTTAAGTTACTTCCTGATGTCCGATTAACTCAGGACCAGCTTAGCTGGTCTCAGGGTGTGCTTAAACACTCACGCAGTAAAGTGCAAGGCTGTACTTTGAAAGGAAGTGTCCAATTTGGTGATGTCAGTTAAGGAAGCATTAATGTTTCCTGAATTGACGTCAATTTAGGAAGCGTTTCTGTTTCCTGAATTGACATTGCGGTTCTGGTTTTTGCAAAGGTACACTACACTCAAGCCCACTGTAGCTAGTCTCAGGGTATGCTAGAACCCCCACACACCAAGGTGCAAAACTCTAAGTTAATAAGAAGTGTCCAAATTGATGCTGCCATTTGCCATATGGTCAGGGTGAGGTTAAGTTACTTCCTGATGTCCGATTAACTCAGGACCAGCCTCAGGGTGTGCTTAAACACTCACGCAGTAAAGTGCAAGGCTGTACTTTGAAAGGAAGTGTCCAATTTGGTGATGTCAGTTAAGGAAGCATTAATGTTTCCTGAATTGACGTCAATTTAGGAAGCGTTTCTGTTTCCCGAATTGACATTGCGGTTGACCTTTACAACATTTCATGGTGGTCATGACCTTTCTGCTACAACTAGACACTTGATTCCTTTTCTGCTTTAAAGTTGGCTTCGAGGACAATGTGTGACATGATTTTTGTGCCCATCGGTGCATGGCAAGACACTGAAAATGAGCCTCAAAGTTTGCAAGGTCGCCATGTTTCCCAAAATGACACTGTGTCCATTAGGGAACAGTTTTGTCTACATTAAATATTACATTACAGGACTTTCTGAAGCCTCAGAGATCCCATATTTCACACACAGAGTGGGGACATGGCCTACTACAGTCATGTGAAGTGAAAACTCTCCAAGTCCCTTGGGGAAAAAAGATTGTTTATTTGAGAAATCTAGGCGAAGACACTGTTAGGCTTATAGCCCGCAACACCCTCTTTCATAGTTGGTCAGATTGGAGTCATTTTTTTTCTGAACATGCGTGAGCTCTGATCTTTTAGTATGTTGTTGCCAGACCCAAGTGGAGTACAGTAGGCTTGGTTTGGACCTGCTGGGACCCAGCATGCCAGTGCCACACAACTGTCATTTTGGGGTACTTTTGCATTGAAAATGTTTTCAATGGGAAATGCTTCTCAAATGGACACCCTTCAAATGATCATATTTCATGTAGAAATTGTCAGAATGGCTTGAAACCTGCACCAAACCCTCAACTCGGAACACAGATTTAGCATGTAGAGCACTGGTTCTGTAAACCCTCTGCATTCCTATATCCTTTCAGGAATGTCCCTCAAGAATGGGACAAGGAGAGCCTTGTAGAGCAGCTTTTGTTATGAAACATATCTCAGATTTGTTTCAGTACATTGATAGTAAGTATCCAATTTGGGATGTCCAGTGTGGTTCTGGGTTTTGCAAAGGTACACTAAACTCAATACCACTGTAGCTGTTCTAAGTGTGTGCTAAAACCCCCTCTCACTAATGTGCATTGCTGTACACCATATGGAAAAAGGTTTCCCCGGTGTAGGATAAGCACCCCCCCATGGACAGTCGATGCTTGCCAAGTTGACCAATGCTTCCCTCGTGGACAGACAATGCTTGCCAAGTGGACCAATGCTTCCCTCGTGGACAGTTGATTGCTTGCCAAGTGGACCAATGCTTCCCTTGTGGACACGCGATTGCTTGCCAAGTGGACCAATGCTTCCCTCGTGGCCAGTCGATTGCTTGCCAAGTGGACCGATGCTTCCCTCGTGGACGATTGCTTGCCAAGTGGACCAATGCTTCCCTCGTGGACAGTCGATTGCTTGCCAAGTGGACCAATGCTTCCCTCGTGGACAGTTGATTGCTTGCCAAGTGGACCAATGCTTCCCTCGTGGACAGACGATTGCTTGCCAAGTGGACCAATGCTTCCCTCGTGGACAGACGATGCTTGCCAAGTGGACAAATGTGTCCCTCGTGGCCAGTCGATTGCTTGCCAAGTGGACCAATGCTTCCCTCGTGGACGATTGCTTGCCAAGTGGACCAATGCTTCCCTCGTGGACGGACGATGCTTGCCAAGTGGACAGATGCTTCCCTCGCGGACAGCCCCCTGGGGGCCCCGAAGTGACAAATGCTTCCCGGGTGGACGATTGCTTGCCAAGTGGACCGATGCTTCCCTCGTGGACAGTTGACCTTTACAACATTTCATGGTGGTCATGACCTTTCTGCTACAACTAGACACTTGATTCCTTTTCTGCTTTAAAGTTGGCTTCGAGGACAATGTGTGACATGATTTTTGTGCCCATCGGTGCATGGCAAGACACTGACAATGAGCCTCAAAGTTTGCAAGGTCGCCAGCTTTCCCAAAATGACACTGTGTCCATTAGGGAACAGTTTTGTGTACATTAAATATTACATTACAGGACTTTCTGAAGCCTCAGAGATCCCATATTTCACACACAGAGCGGGGACATGGCCTACTACAGTCATGTGAAGTGAAAACTCTCCAAGTCCCTTGGGGAAAAAAGATTGTTTATTTGAGAAATCTAGGCGAAGACACTGTTAGGCTTATAGCCCGCAACACCCTCTTTCATAGTTGGTCAGATTGGAGTCATTTTTTTTCTGAACATGCGTGAGCTCTGATCTTTTAGTATGTTGTTGCCAGACCCAAGTGGAGTACAGTAGGCTTGGTTTGGACCTGCTGGGACCGAGCATGCCAGTGCCACACAACTGTCATTTTGGGGTACTTTTGCATTGAAAATGTTTTCAATGGGAAATGCTTCTCAAATGGACACCCTTCAAATGATCATATTTCATGTAGAAATTGTCAGAATGGCTTGAAACCTGCACCAAACCCTCAACTCGGAACACAGATTTCAGCATGTAGAGCACTGGTTCTGTAAACCCTCTGCATTCCTATATCCTTTCAGGAATGTCCCTCAAGAATGGGACAAGGAGAGCCTTGTAGAGCAGCTTTTGTTATGAAACATATCTCAGATTTGTTTCAGTACATTGATAGTAAGTATCCAATTTGGGATGTCCAGTGTGGTTCTGGGTTTTGCAAAGGTACACTAAACTCAATACCACTGTAGCTGTTCTAAGGGTGTGCTAAAACCCCCTCTCACTAATGTGCATTGCTGTACACCATATGGAAAAAGGTTTCCCCGGTGTAGGATAAGCACCCCCCCATGGACAGTCGATGCTTGCCAAGTTGACCAATGCTTCCCTCGTGGACAGACAATGCTTGCCAAGTGGACCAATGCTTCCCTCGTGGACAGTTGATTGCTTGCCAAGTGGACCAATGCTTCCCTCGTGGACAGTCGATTGCATGCCAAGTGGACCAATGCTTCCCTCGTGGACAGTTGATTGCTTGCCAAGTGGACCAATGCTTCCCTCGTGGACAGTCGATTGCATGCCAAGTGGACCAATGCTTCCCTCGTGGACAGACGATGCTTGCCAAGTGGACGAATGTGTCCCTCGTGGCCAGTCGATTGCTTGCCAAGTGGACCGATGCTTCCCTCGTGGACAGACGATGCTTGCCAAGTGGACAAATGTGTCCCTCGTGGCCAGTCGATTGCTTGCCAAGTGGACCAATGCTTCCCTCGTGGACGATTGCTTGCCAAGTGGACCAATGCTTCCCTCGTGGACGGACGATGCTTGCCAAGTGGACAGATGCTTCCCTCGCGGACAGCCCCCTGGGGGCCCCGAAGTGACAAATGCTTCCCGGGTGGACGATTGCTTGCCAAGTGGACCGATGCTTCCCTCGTGGACAGTTGACCTTTACAACATTTCATGGTGGTCATGACCTTTCTGCTACAACTAGACACTTGATTCCTTTTCTGCTTTAAAGTTGGCTTCGAGGACAATGTGTGACATGATTTTTGTGCCCATCGGTGCATGGCAAGACACTGACAATGAGCCTCAAAGTTTGCAAGGTCGCCAGGTTTCCCAAAATGACACTGTGTCCATTAGGGAACAGTTTTGTGTACATTAAATATTACATTACAGGACTTTCTGAAGCCTCAGAGATCCCATATTTCACACACAGAGCGGGGACATGGCCTACTACAGTCATGTGAAGTGAAAACTCTCCAAGTCCCTTGGGGAAAAAAGATTGTTTATTTGAGAAATCTAGGCGAAGACACTGTTAGGCTTATAGCCCGCAACACCCTCTTTCATAGTTGGTCAGATTGGAGTCATTTTTTTTCTGAACATGCGTGAGCTCTGATCTTTTAGTATGTTGTTGCCAGACCCAAGTGGAGTACAGTAGGCTTGGTTTGGACCTGCTGGGACCGAGCATGCCAGTGCCACACAACTGTCATTTTGGGGTACTTTTGCATTGAAAATGTTTTCAATGGGAAATGCTTCTCAAATGGACACCCTTCAAATGATCATATTTCATGTAGAAATTGTCAGAATGGCTTGAAACCTGCACCAAACCCTCAACTCGGAACACAGATTTCAGCATGTAGAGCACTGGTTCTGTAAACCCTCTGCATTCCTATATTCTTTCAGGAATGTCCCTCAAGAATGGGACAAGGAGAGCCTTGTAGAGCAGCTTTTGTTATGAAACATATCTCAGATTTGTTTCAGTACATTGATAGTAAGTATCCAATTTGGGATGTCCAGTGTGGTTCTGGGTTTTGCAAAGGTACACTAAACTCAATACCACTGTAGCTGTTCTAAGGGTGTGCTAAAACCCCCTCTCACTAATGTGCATTGCTGTACACCATATGGAAAAAGGTTTCCCCGGTGTAGGATAAGCACCCCCCCATGGACAGTCGATGCTTGCCAAGTTGACCAATGCTTCCCTCGTGGACAGACAATGCTTGCCAAGTGGACCAATGCTTCCCTCGTGGACAGTTGATTGCTTGCCAAGTGGACCAATGCTTCCCTCGTGGACAGTCGATTGCATGCCAAGTGGACCAATGCTTCCCTCGTGGACAGTTGATTGCTTGCCAAGTGGACCAATGCTTCCCTCGTGGACAGTCGATTGCATGCCAAGTGGACCAATGCTTCCCTCGTGGACAGACGATGCTTGCCAAGTGGACGAATGTGTCCCTCGTGGCCAGTCGATTGCTTGCCAAGTGGACCGATGCTTCCCTCGTGGACAGACGATGCTTGCCAAGTGGACAAATGTGTCCCTCGTGGCCAGTCGATTGCTTGCCAAGTGGACCAATGCTTCCCTCGTGGACGATTGCTTGCCAAGTGGACCAATGCTTCCCTCGTGGACGGACGATGCTTGCCAAGTGGACAGATGCTTCCCTCGCGGACAGCCCCCTGGGGGCCCCGAAGTGACAAATGCTTCCCGGGTGGACGATTGCTTGCCAAGTGGACCGATGCTTCCCTCGTGGACAGTTGACCTTTACAACATTTCATGGTGGTCATGACCTTTCTGCTACAACTAGACACTTGATTCCTTTTCTGCTTTAAAGTTGGCTTCGAGGACAATGTGTGACATGATTTTTGTGCCCATCGGTGCATGGCAAGACACTGACAATGAGCCTCAAAGTTTGCAAGGTCGCCAGGTTTCCCAAAATGACACTGTGTCCATTAGGGAACAGTTTTGTGTACATTAAATATTACATTACAGGACTTTCTGAAGCCTCAGAGATCCCATATTTCACACACAGAGCGGGGACATGGCCTACTACAGTCATGTGAAGTGAAAACTCTCCAAGTCCCTTGGGGAAAAAAGATTGTTTATTTGAGAAATCTAGGCGAAGACACTGTTAGGCTTATAGCCCGCAACACCCTCTTTCATAGTTGGTCAGATTGGAGTCATTTTTTTTCTGAACATGCGTGAGCTCTGATCTTTTAGTATGTTGTTGCCAGACCCAAGTGGAGTACAGTAGGCTTGGTTTGGACCTGCTGGGACCGAGCATGCCAGTGCCACACAACTGTCATTTTGGGGTACTTTTGCATTGAAAATGTTTTCAATGGGAAATGCTTCTCAAATGGACACCCTTCAAATGATCATATTTCATGTAGAAATTGTCAGAATGGCTTGAAACCTGCACCAAACCCTCAACTCGGAACACAGATTTCAGCATGTAGAGCACTGGTTCTGTAAACCCTCTGCATTCCTATATCCTTTCAGGAATGTCCCTCAAGAATGGGACAAGGAGAGCCTTGTAGAGCAGCTTTTGTTATGAAACATATCTCAGATTTGTTTCAGTACATTGATAGTAAGTATCCAATTTGGGATGTCCAGTGTGGTTCTGGGTTTTGCAAAGGTACACTAAACTCAATACCACTGTAGCTGTTCTAAGGGTGTGCTAAAACCCCCTCTCACTAATGTGCATTGCTGTACACCATATGGAAAAAGGTTTCCCCGGTGTAGGATAAGCACCCCCCCATGGACAGTCGATGCTTGCCAAGTTGACCAATGCTTCCCTCGTGGACAGACAATGCTTGCCAAGTGGACCAATGCTTCCCTCGTGGACAGTTGATTGCTTGCCAAGTGGACCAATGCTTCCCTCGTGGACAGTCGATTGCATGCCAAGTGGACCAATGCTTCCCTCGTGGACAGTTGATTGCTTGCCAAGTGGACCAATGCTTCCCTCGTGGACAGTCGATTGCATGCCAAGTGGACCAATGCTTCCCTCGTGGACAGACGATGCTTGCCAAGTGGACGAATGTGTCCCTCGTGGCCAGTCGATTGCTTGCCAAGTGGACCGATGCTTCCCTCGTGGACAGACGATGCTTGCCAAGTGGACAAATGTGTCCCTCGTGGCCAGTCGATTGCTTGCCAAGTGGACCAATGCTTCCCTCGTGGACGATTGCTTGCCAAGTGGACCAATGCTTCCCTCGTGGACGGACGATGCTTGCCAAGTGGACAGATGCTTCCCTCGCGGACAGCCCCCTGGGGGCCCCGAAGTGACAAATGCTTCCCGGGTGGACGATTGCTTGCCAAGTGGACCGATGCTTCCCTCGTGGACAGTTGACCTTTACAACATTTCATGGTGGTCATGACCTTTCTGCTACAACTAGACACTTGATTCCTTTTCTGCTTTAAAGTTGGCTTCGAGGACAATGTGTGACATGATTTTTGTGCCCATCGGTGCATGGCAAGACACTGACAATGAGCCTCAAAGTTTGCAAGGTCGCCAGGTTTCCCAAAATGACACTGTGTCCATTAGGGAACAGTTTTGTGTACATTAAATATTACATTACAGGACTTTCTGAAGCCTCAGAGATCCCATATTTCACACACAGAGCGGGGACATGGCCTACTACAGTCATGTGAAGTGAAAACTCTCCAAGTCCCTTGGGGAAAAAAGATTGTTTATTTGAGAAATCTAGGCGAAGACACTGTTAGGCTTATAGCCCGCAACACCCTCTTTCATAGTTGGTCAGATTGGAGTCATTTTTTTTCTGAACATGCGTGAGCTCTGATCTTTTAGTATGTTGTTGCCAGACCCAAGTGGAGTACAGTAGGCTTGGTTTGGACCTGCTGGGACCGAGCATGCCAGTGCCACACAACTGTCATTTTGGGGTACTTTTGCATTGAAAATGTTTTCAATGGGAAATGCTTCTCAAATGGACACCCTTCAAATGATCATATTTCATGTAGAAATTGTCAGAATGGCTTGAAACCTGCACCAAACCCTCAACTCGGAACACAGATTTCAGCATGTAGAGCACTGGTTCTGTAAACCCTCTGCATTCCTATATCCTTTCAGGAATGTCCCTCAAGAATGGGACAAGGAGAGCCTTGTAGAGCAGCTTTTGTTATGAAACATATCTCAGATTTGTTTCAGTACATTGATAGTAAGTATCCAATTTGGGATGTCCAGTGTGGTTCTGGGTTTTGCAAAGGTACACTAAACTCAATACCACTGTAGCTGTTCTAAGGGTGTGCTAAAACCCCCTCTCACTAATGTGCATTGCTGTACACCATATGGAAAAAGGTTTCCCCGGTGTAGGATAAGCACCCCCCCATGGACAGTCGATGCTTGCCAAGTTGACCAATGCTTCCCTCGTGGACAGACAATGCTTGCCAAGTGGACCAATGCTTCCCTCGTGGACAGTTGATTGCTTGCCAAGTGGACCAATGCTTCCCTCGTGGACAGTCGATTGCATGCCAAGTGGACCAATGCTTCCCTCGTGGACAGTTGATTGCTTGCCAAGTGGACCAATGCTTCCCTCGTGGACAGTCGATTGCATGCCAAGTGGACCAATGCTTCCCTCGTGGACAGACGATGCTTGCCAAGTGGACGAATGTGTCCCTCGTGGCCAGTCGATTGCTTGCCAAGTGGACCGATGCTTCCCTCGTGGACGATTGCTTGCCAAGTGGACCAATGCTTCCCTCGTGGACGGACGATGCTTGCCAAGTGGACAGATGCTTCCCTCGCGGACAGCCCCCCGAAGTGACAAATGCTTCCCGGGTGGACGATTGCTTGCCAAGTGGACCGATGCTTCCCTCGTGGACGATTGCTTGCCAAGTGGACCGATGCTTCCCTCGTGGACGATTGCTTGCCAAGTGGACCGATGCTTCCCTCGTGGACGATTGCTTGCCAAGTGGACCGATGCTTCCCTCGTGGACGATTGCTTGCCAAGTGGACCAATGCTTCCCTCGTGGACGGACGATGCTTGCCAAGTGGACAGATGCTTCCCTCGCGGACAGCCCCCCGAAGTGACAAATGCTTCCCGGGTGGACGGTCCACGGCGCCCTCCGGTGGCGCGGTCGGTATTGCTGCTTCCCAAATGCTTCCCAAATTGACAAAAATCGGTCCGTGGACCGATTCCGTGGACAAATGTGTCCCCAAATGATTTGGGGTCGTCACTTTGGCATGCGCTGCATGGGGGTCTTTGGGAAACATTTGTCCAATTGGGTTATTTTGTTGTACCGACGTGTTAAGTCCACCTGATGGCAGTCACGTATCATTAATCAAGTTGGAAACTTTAGACTAGAAGAGTAAACTCTCCGGAAGGGAGGTTTACTCTTCACTGGGCCAAATGGGAAACGTATTGTCCATTTGAGTAGCGATTCAGTCCAGAAGTGGGATTTACAGTACAATGGCCCAAATGGGACACTTGTTGTCCATTTGAGTAGCGATCATGTCCAGAAGTGGGATTTACAGTACAATGGCCCAAATGGTGTACAACCCAGGCAGGTTCCTTGGACGAGTGTACAGCCCAGGCACTTTTCATTCAAAAACGGCGTCCCAGACCGCGCGACCTCTCGGGACGCCGTTTTTGGGCGTGGCCTCGCCAAATCCGAACCGTGCGCCCTCCGGAGGGCGCCGATGAGCCCCCTGGTGGCCAAAAGTGTCTCGGGCCGGTTTTGAGTTTGACCCCCACCGATCGGGCTGACGTCCGGTCAGGGTGGAGGCCCGACCGTGGCCTAACGGCGTGCGGAGTTTCGGACCAATCAGAGAGCTCCATTTTCAAAGTTTTCCGATCGGCACGCCCTTCGGTGAGCGTGATCAGGCCCTCGGGGCCTATGGGCCCTCTGTACGGCGGACCAATCGGAGCGTCCCATATGGGCCAATCGGAGAACGGGGTATTCAGAGCGGTCCGTTCGGCACGAAATCCGGCGTGCGTGATCGGCACCTCGAGGACAAAGGGCCGTACGGGTTTCGGACCGATCGGACCGCTCGATTTCTTTTAATACGCTACAGTACACAGGCGTGTACAGGCGCCACAGCTTTCGTGTACAACAGCAATAGGTTTACATGTAAAAATTAAAATTGCTCCGATTTGCTCGAAACCTATGCACAGTAACAGTACACCATGGAGACATAAACATACTGCCATATCAGCCTCCTAGCCCCTGTCAATTTGGAGATGATGTGTACAGCCGCCATAGGAATGTATGGCGGCTGTACACGCACAATTTCTCCGAAGCAGTGGGGGCTAGGATGCTATAAAGCGGGGGTTCTCAAGTACCAAAGGGTGGGATGAACATACTCTGAGATCAGCCTCCTACTGCTTTGACAACACCTTTAAAAATTAAAAAGATGATGTGTACAACCGCCATAGGAATGTCCTCACCATTGAAACTGTTGCCGTTGTACACATGACCTTTTGAAACAAAGGTCACAGCCACTGGAGGACCTTTACATGCACAGTACAGACACAGTACTCGGGTCAGTTACTCAGCATGCCCTGCCATTGCAGAATGTGCAGAGCTTTCGTCTCTGCTACCTTCGGTCGGGTTACGGGAAGCGACTTAGGGAGAATGTGTACAGCCGCCGAATTCCTATGGCGCCTGTACACGCACATTGTTTTTCTGTACAGAGGGGGTTCCGAAAGCACTAGAGGCCTCAAAATCGGGTCAGTGGGTCATGAGTGAGTGTCCATCGAGACTGTGCAGAGAAATTTCAGCTAACCCCTCTAGAAAAAAAAAATCCTCACATATCTCCAAATTTGAACCAGGACACTGTCAGGCTCTTAGAGTACAACACCCTTCTGTGCAAGAATTGATCATTTTGATCAATTAAAAAAACCGCTTAATCTTGGGGGCTGACGCTGAAATATGTTGATCCTTGGACACTCTAGAGCAATCTAAGTTTTGATTCATATCTGTGGGATGTTTGTAGGCCGTACGGGAAAGGCGTACAGTGCCAATAGGTTTATATGGCGGCTGTACATTCCTTTATTTCCACACTTAACGGAGAGCTAGGAGGCTGATATTCCAGTATGTTAGTGTCAACACTTGGTACTTTAACACCACCGAGCGATAGCCTCCTATCATGCACCAGTTTGGAGAAACAGGCGTGTACAGCCGCCATAGGTCGGTGTACAACCGCCATAGGTTTACATGTTAAAATTAAAATTGCTCGGATTGGCTCGAAACCTATGCACAGTAACAGTACACCATGGAGACATGAACATACTGCCATATCAGCCTCCTAGACCAAGAATCTTTGGAGATATTGACCCGTGTACACTGACATGTGGGGGCTGTACGCGGCCGTTTCTCACGATCGGTTGGGAGTAGGAGGCTGATCTCAGAGTATGTTCATCCCACCCTTTGGTACTTGAGGACCCTTGCTTATTAGCCTCCTAGCCCCCACCACTTTGGAGAAATGTGGCGTGTACCGCCGCCATAGGTTTGTGTACAAAAGCAATGGCGGCTGTACACGCCACATTTCTCCAAAACGGTGGGGGCTAGGAGGCTGTACAGCGGGGGTCTTCAAGTACCAAGGAGTGGCATGAACATACTCTGAGATCAGCCTCCTACCCCCAGCCACTTTGGAGATATTGACCTGAGACAGGCGTGTACAGCCGCCATAGGGCAGTGTACAGCCGCAATAGGTTTGCATGGTGAGTGTACGGGTCAATATCTCCAAAGTGACAGGGGCTAGGAGTCTGATATGGCAGTATGTTCATACCTCCATGGTACTCTTTAAGTGTGCTGTGTTTCGAGGCAATCCGAGCAATTTGAATTTTTGACCAAAATCTCAAAATCTCAAAATTGACTTCCAGCAGCCAAGAGGGTAAAATTCAACTTTCTCCAATCCTTACGGTATTCGGAGGGCTTGTCCCTTATGGTAAGAGGATGCTGAGGTTACATTATGAGCCTCCTACCCCCAGCCACTTTGGAGATATTGGCCTGGACACTCACCATGCAAACCTATTGCGGCTGTACACCGACCTATGGCGGCTGTACACGCCAGTCTCAGGTCAATATCTCCAAAGTGGCTAGGGCTAGGAGGCTGATCTCAGAGTATGTTCATCCCACCCTTTGGTACTTGAGGACCCCCGCTTTACAGCCTCCTAGCCCCCACCACTTTGGAGAAATGTGGCGTGTACAGCCGCCATAGGTCGGTGTACAGCCGCAATAGGTTTGCATGGTGAGTGTACGGGTCAATATATCCAAAGTGCAAGGTCATAGCCTCTCCCAACCACCACCTTATCCCACTAATTCCTAGGCTAGCTTTCAAATGAGACCATCCGTGAAGTTCTACGACGTTCCGTTAATTTCTCGATACATGTCAATGCATTGTCTATACATGTCAATGCATTGTCTATGCGGTGCTTTTTGGTTAGGTTAGGGTTAGGTTGGCAATATCTCCAGAGTGCAAGGTCATAGCCTCTCCCAACCACCACCTCATCCCACTAATTCCTAGGCTAGCTTTCAAATGAGACCATCCGTGAAGCTCTACGACGTTCCGTAAATTTTTCGATACATGTCAATGCATTGTCTATACATGTCAATGCATGTCAATGCATTGTCTATGCGGTGCTTTTTGGTTAGGTTAGGGTTAGGTTGGCAATATCTCCAGAGTGCAAGGTCATAGCCTCTCCCAACCACCACCTCATCCCACTAATTCCTAGGCTAGCTTTCAAATGAGACCATCCGTGAAGCTCTACGACGTTCCTTTAATTTTCTCCAATTTCGATACATGTCAATGCATTGTCTATGCGGTGCTTTTTGGTTAGGTTAGGGTTAGGTTGGCAATATCTCCAGAGTGCAAGGTCATAGCCTCTCCCAACCACCACCTCATCCCACTAATTCCTAGGCTAGCTTTCAAATGAGACCATCCGTGAAGTTCTACGACGTTCCTTTAATTTTCTCCAATTTCGATACATGTCAATGCATTGTCTATGCGGTGCTTTTTGGTTAGGTTAGGGTTAGGTTGGCAATATCTCCAGAATGAAAGGTCATAGCCTCTCCCAACCACCACCTACCCCCACTAATTCCTAGGCTAGCTTTCAAATGAAACCATCCGTGAAGCTCTACGACGTTCCGTTAATTTTGCCCATTTTCTGGCAAACGGTTATAACCAAAGTTATAACCGTTTGCCAGATAGGCTATATCTCCAGTGTAGAAGTTGGTAGCTACTCAGAACCACAACTTCCCCCCACTAATTCCTAGGCTAGCTTTCAAATGAAACCATCCGTGAAGCTCTACGACGTTTCATTAATTTTAACATGTAAACCTATGGCGGTTGTACACCGACCTATGGCGGCTGTACACGCCTGTTTCTCCAAACTGGTGCGGTATAGGAGGCTATCGCTCGGTGATGTTAAAGTAACAAGTGTTGACACTAACATACTGGAATATCAGCCTCCTAGCTCTCCGTTAAGTGTGGAAATAAAGGAATGTACAGCCGCCATATAAACCTATTGGCACTGTACGCCTTTCCCGTACGGCCTACAAACATCTCACAGATATGAATCAAAACTTAGATTGCTCTAGAGTGTCCAAGGATCAACATATTTCAGCGTCAGCCCCCAAGATCAAGCGGTTTTCATTTTGGAAGGGGGGAAGTGTCCAATTTGGTGAGGTCAGTTTAGGAAGCATTAATGTTTCCTGAATTGACGTCAATTTAGGAAGCGTTTCTGTTTCCCGAATTGACATTGCGGTCCTGGTTTTTGCAAAGGTACACTACACTCAAGCCCACTGTAGCTAGTCTCAGGGTATGCTAGAACCCCCACACACCAAGGTGCAATACTCTAAGTTAATAAAAAAGTGTCCAAATTGATGCTGCCATTTGCCATATGGTCAAGGTGAGGTTAAGTTACTTCCTGATGGCTGATTAACTCAGGACCAGCTTAGCTGATCTCAGGGTGTGCTTAAACACTCACACAGTAAAGTGCAAGGCTGTACTTTGAAAGGAAGTGTCCAATTTGGTGATGTCAGTTAAGGAAGCATTAATGTTTCCTGAAATGACGTCAATTTAGGAAGCGTTTCTGTTTCCCGAATTGACATTGCGGTTCTGGTTTTTGCAAAGGTACACTACACTCAAGCCCACTGTAGCTAGTCTCTGGGTATGCTAGAACCCCCACACACCAAGGTGCAATACTCGTAAGTTAATAAAAAAGTGTCCAAATTGATGCTGCCATTTGCCATATGGTCAAGGTGAGGTTAAGTTACTTCCTGATGTCCGATTAACTCAGGACCAGCTTAGCTGGTCTCAGGGTTTGCTTAAACACTCACACAGTAAAGTGCAAGGCTGTACTGTGAAAGGAAGTGTCCAATTTGGTGATGTCAGTTAAGGAAGCATTAATGTTTCCTGAATTGACGTCGATTTAGGAAGCGTTTCTGTTTCCCGAATTGACATTGCGGTTCTGGTCTTTGCAAAGGTACACTACACTCAAGCCCACTGTAGCTAGTCTCAGGGCATGCTAAAACCCCCACACACCAAGGTAAAATACTCTAAGTTAATAAGAAGTGTCCAAATTGATGGCGTCCATTTGCCATATGGTCAAGGTGTGGTTTGGGTACTTCCTGAGGTCCAATCAACTCAGGACCAGCTTAGCTGGTCTCAGGGTGTGCTTAAACACTCACACAGTAAAGTGCAAGGCTGTACTTTGAAAGGAAGTGTCCAATTTGGTGATGTCAGTTCAGGAAGCATTAATGTTTCCTGAATTGACGTCTATTTAGGAAGCGTTTCTGTTTCCCAAATTGACATTCCGGTTCTGGTCTTTGCAAAGGTACACTACACTCAAGCCCACTGTAGCTAGTCTCAGGGCATGCTAAAACCCCCACACACCAAGGTAAAATACTCTAAGTTAATAAGAAGTGTCCAAATTGATGGCGTCCATTTGCCATATGGTCAAGGTGTGGTTTGGGTACTTCCTGATGTCCAATCAACTCAGGACCAGCTTAGCTGGTCTCAGGGTGTGCTTAAACACTCACACAGTAAAGTGCAAGGCTGTACTTTGAAAGGAAGTGTCCAATTTGGTGATGTCAGTTAAGGAAGCATTAATGTTTCCTGAAATGACGTCAATTTAGGAAGCGTTTCTGTTTCCCGAATTGACATTGCGGTTCTGGTTTTTGCAAAGGTACACTACACTCAAGCCCACTGTAGCTAGTCTCTGGGTATGCTAGAACCCCCACACACCAAGGTGCAATACTCTAAGTTAATAAAAAAGTGTCCAAATTGATGCTGCCATTTGCCATATGGTCAAGGTGAGGTTAAGTTACTTCCTGATGTCCGATTAACTCAGGACCAGCTTAGCTGGTCTCAGGGTGTGCTTAAACACTCACGCAGTAAAGTGCAAGGCTGTACTTTGAAAGGAAGTGTCCAATTTGGTGATGTCAGTTAAGGAAGCATTAATGTTTCCTGAATTGACGTCAATTTAGGAAGCGTTTCTGTTTCCTGAATTGACATTGCGGTTCTGGTTTTTGCAAAGGTACACTACACTCAAGCCCACTGTAGCTAGTCTCAGGGTATGCTAGAACCCCCACACACCAAGGTGCAAAACTCTAAGTTAATAAGAAGTGTCCAAATTGATGCTGCCATTTGCCATATGGTCAGGGTGAGGTTAAGTTACTTCCTGATGTCCGATTAACTCAGGACCAGCCTCAGGGTGTGCTTAAACACTCACGCAGTAAAGTGCAAGGCTGTACTTTGAAAGGAAGTGTCCAATTTGGTGATGTCAGTTAAGGAAGCATTAATGTTTCCTGAATTGACGTCAATTTAGGAAGCGTTTCTGTTTCCCGAATTGACATTGCGGTTGACCTTTACAACATTTCATGGTGGTCATGACCTTTCTGCTACAACTAGACACTTGATTCCTTTTCTGCTTTAAAGTTGGCTTCGAGGACAATGTGTGACATGATTTTTGTGCCCATCGGTGCATGGCAAGACACTGAAAATGAGCCTCAAAGTTTGCAAGGTCGCCATGTTTCCCAAAATGACACTGTGTCCATTAGGGAACAGTTTTGTCTACATTAAATATTACATTACAGGACTTTCTGAAGCCTCAGAGATCCCATATTTCACACACAGAGTGGGGACATGGCCTACTACAGTCATGTGAAGTGAAAACTCTCCAAGTCCCTTGGGGAAAAAAGATTGTTTATTTGAGAAATCTAGGCGAAGACACTGTTAGGCTTATAGCCCGCAACACCCTCTTTCATAGTTGGTCAGATTGGAGTCATTTTTTTTCTGAACATGCGTGAGCTCTGATCTTTTAGTATGTTGTTGCCAGACCCAAGTGGAGTACAGTAGGCTTGGTTTGGACCTGCTGGGACCCAGCATGCCAGTGCCACACAACTGTCATTTTGGGGTACTTTTGCATTGAAAATGTTTTCAATGGGAAATGCTTCTCAAATGGACACCCTTCAAATGATCATATTTCATGTAGAAATTGTCAGAATGGCTTGAAACCTGCACCAAACCCTCAACTCGGAACACAGATTTAGCATGTAGAGCACTGGTTCTGTAAACCCTCTGCATTCCTATATCCTTTCAGGAATGTCCCTCAAGAATGGGACAAGGAGAGCCTTGTAGAGCAGCTTTTGTTATGAAACATATCTCAGATTTGTTTCAGTACATTGATAGTAAGTATCCAATTTGGGATGTCCAGTGTGGTTCTGGGTTTTGCAAAGGTACACTAAACTCAATACCACTGTAGCTGTTCTAAGTGTGTGCTAAAACCCCCTCTCACTAATGTGCATTGCTGTACACCATATGGAAAAAGGTTTCCCCGGTGTAGGATAAGCACCCCCCCATGGACAGTCGATGCTTGCCAAGTTGACCAATGCTTCCCTCGTGGACAGACAATGCTTGCCAAGTGGACCAATGCTTCCCTCGTGGACAGTTGATTGCTTGCCAAGTGGACCAATGCTTCCCTCGTGGACACGCGATTGCTTGCCAAGTGGACCAATGCTTCCCTCGTGGCCAGTCGATTGCTTGCCAAGTGGACCGATGCTTCCCTCGTGGACGATTGCTTGCCAAGTGGACCAATGCTTCCCTCGTGGACAGTCGATTGCTTGCCAAGTGGACCAATGCTTCCCTCGTGGACAGTTGATTGCTTGCCAAGTGGACCAATGCTTCCCTCGTGGACAGACGATTGCTTGCCAAGTGGACCAATGCTTCCCTCGTGGACAGACGATGCTTGCCAAGTGGACAAATGTGTCCCTCGTGGCCAGTCGATTGCTTGCCCAGTGGACCAATGCTTCCCTCGTGGACGATTGCTTGCCAAGTGGACCAATGCTTCCCTCGTGGACGGACGATGCTTGCCAAGTGGACAGATGCTTCCCTCGCGGACAGCCCCCTGGGGGCCCCGAAGTGACAAATGCTTCCCGGGTGGACGATTGCTTGCCAAGTGGACCGATGCTTCCCTCGTGGACAGTTGACCTTTACAACATTTCATGGTGGTCATGACCTTTCTGCTACAACTAGACACTTGATTCCTTTTCTGCTTTAAAGTTGGCTTCGAGGACAATGTGTGACATGATTTTTGTGCCCATCGGTGCATGGCAAGACACTGACAATGAGCCTCAAAGTTTGCAAGGTCGCCAGGTTTCCCAAAATGACACTGTGTCCATTAGGGAACAGTTTTGTGTACATTAAATATTACATTACAGGACTTTCTGAAGCCTCAGAGATCCCATATTTCACACACAGAGCGGGGACATGGCCTACTACAGTCATGTGAAGTGAAAACTCTCCAAGTCCCTTGGGGAAAAAAGATTGTTTATTTGAGAAATCTAGGCGAAGACACTGTTAGGCTTATAGCCCGCAACACCCTCTTTCATAGTTGGTCAGATTGGAGTCTTTTTTTTTTCTGAACATGCGTGAGCTCTGATCTTTTAGTATGTTGTTGCCAGACCCAAGTGGAGTACAGTAGGCTTGGTTTGGACCTGCTGGGACCGAGCATGCCAGTGCCACACAACTGTCATTTTGGGGTACTTTTGCATTGAAAATGTTTTCAATGGGAAATGCTTCTCAAATGGACACCCTTCAAATGATCATATTTCATGTAGAAATTGTCAGAATGGCTTGAAACCTGCACCAAACCCTCAACTCGGAACACAGATTTCAGCATGTAGAGCACTGGTTCTGTAAACCCTCTGCATTCCTATATCCTTTCAGGAATGTCCCTCAAGAATGGGACAAGGAGAGCCTTGTAGAGCAGCTTTTGTTATGAAACATATCTCAGATTTGTTTCAGTACATTGATAGTAAGTATCCAATTTGGGATGTCCAGTGTGGTTCTGGGTTTTGCAAAGGTACACTAAACTCAATACCACTGTAGCTGTTCTAAGGGTGTGCTAAAACCCCCTCTCACTAATGTGCATTGCTGTACACCATATGGAAAAAGGTTTCCCCGGTGTAGGATAAGCACCCCCCCATGGACAGTCGATGCTTGCCAAGTTGACCAATGCTTCCCTCGTGGACAGACAATGCTTGCCAAGTGGACCAATGCTTCCCTCGTGGACAGTTGATTGCTTGCCAAGTGGACCAATGCTTCCCTCGTGGACAGTCGATTGCATGCCAAGTGGACCAATGCTTCCCTCGTGGACAGTTGATTGCTTGCCAAGTGGACCAATGCTTCCCTCGTGGACAGTCGATTGCATGCCAAGTGGACCAATACTTCCCTCGTGGACAGACGATGCTTGCCAAGTGGACGAATGTGTCCCTCGTGGCCAGTCGATTGCTTGCCAAGTGGACCGATGCTTCCCTCGTGGACAGACGATGCTTGCCAAGTGGACAAATGTGTCCCTCGTGGCCAGTCGATTGCTTGCCAAGTGGACCAATGCTTCCCTCGTGGACGATTGCTTGCCAAGTGGACCAATGCTTCCCTCGTGGACGGACGATGCTTGCCAAGTGGACAGATGCTTCCCTCGCGGACAGCCCCCTGGGGGCCCCGAAGTGACAAATGCTTCCCGGGTGGACGATTGCTTGCCAAGTGGACCGATGCTTCCCTCGTGGACAGTTGACCTTTACAACATTTCATGGTGGTCATGACCTTTCTGCTACAACTAGACACTTGATTCCTTTTCTGCTTTAAAGTTGGCTTCGAGGACAATGTGTGACATGATTTTTGTGCCCATCGGTGCATGGCAAGACACTGACAATGAGCCTCAAAGTTTGCAAGGTCGCCAGGTTTCCCAAAATGACACTGTGTCCATTAGGGAACAGTTTTGTGTACATTAAATATTACATTACAGGACTTTCTGAAGCCTCAGAGATCCCATATTTCACACACAGAGCGGGGACATGGCCTACTACAGTCATGTGAAGTGAAAACTCTCCAAGTCCCTTGGGGAAAAAAGATTGTTTATTTGAGAAATCTAGGCGAAGACACTGTTAGGCTTATAGCCCGCAACACCCTCTTTCATAGTTGGTCAGATTGGAGTCATTTTTTTTCTGAACATGCGTGAGCTCTGATCTTTTAGTATGTTGTTGCCAGACCCAAGTGGAGTACAGTAGGCTTGGTTTGGACCTGCTGGGACCGAGCATGCCAGTGCCACACAACTGTCATTTTGGGGTACTTTTGCATTGAAAATGTTTTCAATGGGAAATGCTTCTCAAATGGACACCCTTCAAATGATCATATTTCATGTAGAAATTGTCAGAATGGCTTGAAACCTGCACCAAACCCTCAACTCGGAACACAGATTTCAGCATGTAGAGCACTGGTTCTGTAAACCCTCTGCATTCCTATATCCTTTCAGGAATGTCCCTCAAGAATGGGACAAGGAGAGCCTTGTAGAGCAGCTTTTGTTATGAAACATATCTCAGATTTGTTTCAGTACATTGATAGTAAGTATCCAATTTGGGATGTCCAGTGTGGTTCTGGGTTTTGCAAAGGTACACTAAACTCAATACCACTGTAGCTGTTCTAAGGGTGTGCTAAAACCCCCTCTCACTAATGTGCATTGCTGTACACCATATGGAAAAAGGTTTCCCCGGTGTAGGATAAGCACCCCCCCATGGACAGTCGATGCTTGCCAAGTTGACCAATGCTTCCCTCGTGGACAGACAATGCTTGCCAAGTGGACCAATGCTTCCCTCGTGGACAGTTGATTGCTTGCCAAGTGGACCAATGCTTCCCTCGTGGACAGTCGATTGCATGCCAAGTGGACCAATGCTTCCCTCGTGGACAGTTGATTGCTTGCCAAGTGGACCAATGCTTCCCTCGTGGACAGTCGATTGCATGCCAAGTGGACCAATGCTTCCCTCGTGGACAGACGATGCTTGCCAAGTGGACGAATGTGTCCCTCGTGGCCAGTCGATTGCTTGCCAAGTGGACCGATGCTTCCCTCGTGGACGATTGCTTGCCAAGTGGACCAATGCTTCCCTCGTGGACGGACGATGCTTGCCAAGTGGACAGATGCTTCCCTCGCGGACAGCCCCCCGAAGTGACAAATGCTTCCCGGGTGGACGATTGCTTGCCAAGTGGACCGATGCTTCCCTCGTGGACGATTGCTTGCCAAGTGGACCGATGCTTCCCTCGTGGACGATTGTTTGCCAAGTGGACCGATGCTTCCCTCGTGGACGATTGCTTGCCAAGTGGACCGATGCTTCCCTCGTGGACGATTGCTTGCCAAGTGGACCAATGCTTCCCTCGTGGACGGACGATGCTTGCCAAGTGGACAGATGCTTCCCTCGCGGACAGCCCCCCGAAGTGACAAATGCTTCCCGGGTGGACGGTCCACGGCGCCCTCCGGTGGCGCGGTCGGTATTGCTGCTTCCCAAATGCTTCCCAAATTGACAAAAATCGGTCCGTGGACCGATTCCCTTCCCCCGTTCCGTCCATTTGGGTATCTATTTGCATTGACGGTGGACAAATGTGTCCCCAAATGATTTGGGGTCGTCACTTTGGCATGCGCTGCATGGGGGTCTTTGGGAAACATTTGTCCAATTGGGTTATTTTGTTGTACCGACGTGTTAAGTCCACCTGATGGCAGTCACGTATCATTAATCAAGTTGGAAACTTTAGACTAGAAGAGTAAACTCTCCGGAAGGGAGGTTTACTCTTCACTGGGCCAAATGGGAAACGTATTGTCCATTTGAGTAGCGATTCAGTCCAGAAGTGGGATTTACAGTACAATGGCCCAAATGGGACACTTGTTGTCCATTTGAGTAGCGATCATGTCCAGAAGTGGGATTTACAGTACAATGGCCCAAATGGTGTACAACCCAGGCAGGTTCCTTGGACGAGTGTACAGCCCAGGCACTTTTCATTCAAAAACGGCGTCCCAGACCGCGCGACCTCTCGGGACGCCGTTTTTGGGCGTGGCCTCGCCAAATCCGAACCGTGCGCCCTCCGGAGGGCGCCGATGAGCCCCCTGGTGGCCAAAAGTGTCTCGGGCCGGTTTTGAGTTTGACCCCCACCGATCGGGCTGACGTCCGGTCAGGGTGGAGGCCCGACCGTGGCCTAACGGTGTGCGGAGTTTCGGACCAATCAGAGAGCTCCATTTTCAAAGTTTTCCGATCGGCACGCCCTTCGGTGAGCGTGATCAGGCCCTCGGGGCCTATGGGCCCTCTGTACGGCGGACCAATCGGAGCGTCCCATATGGGCCAATCGGAGAACGGGGTATTCAGAGCGGTCCGTTCGGCACGAAATCCGGCGTGCGTGATCGGCACCTCGAGGACAAAGGGCCGTACGGGTTTCGGACCGATCGGACCGCTCGATTTCTTTTAATACGCTACAGTACACAGGCGTGTACAGGCGCCACAGCTTTCGTGTACAACAGCAATAGGTTTACATGTAAAAATTAAAATTGCTCCGATTTGCTCGAAACCTATGCACAGTAACAGTACACCATGGAGACATAAACATACTGCCATATCAGCCTCCTAGCCCCTGTCAATTTGGAGATGATGTGTACAGCCGCCATAGGAATGTATGGCGGCTGTACACGCACAATTTCTCCGAAGCAGTGGGGGCTAGGATGCTATAAAGCGGGGGTTCTCAAGTACCAAAGGGTGGGATGAACATACTCTGAGATCAGCCTCCTACTGCTTTGACAACACCTTTAAAAATTAAAAAGATGATGTGTACAACCGCCATAGGAATGTCCTCACCATTGAAACTGTTGCCGTTGTACACATGACCTTTTGAAACAAAGGTCACAGCCACTGGAGGACCTTTACATGCACAGTACAGACACAGTACTCGGGTCAGTTACTCAGCATGCCCTGCCATTGCAGAATGTGCAGAGCTTTCGTCTCTGCTACCTTCGGTCGGGTTACGGGAAGCGACTTAGGGAGAATGTGTACAGCCGCCGAATTCCTATGGCGCCTGTACACGCACATTGTTTTTCTGTACAGAGGGGGTTCCGAAAGCACTAGAGGCCTCAAAATCGGGTCAGTGGGTCATGAGTGAGTGTCCATCGAGACTGTGCAGAGAAATTTCAGCTAACCCCTCTAGAAAAAAAAAATCCTCACATATCTCCAAATTTGAACCAGGACACTGTCAGGCTCTTAGAGTACAACACCCTTCTGTGCAAGAATTGATCATTTTGATCAATTAAGAAAACCGCTTAATCTTGGGGGCTGACGCTGAAATATGTTGATCCTTGGACACTCTAGAGCAATCTAAGTTTTGATTCATATCTGTGGGATGTTTGTAGGCCGTACGGGAAAGGCGTACAGTGCCAATAGGTTTATATGGCGGCTGTACATTCCTTTATTTCCACACTTAACGGAGAGCTAGGAGGCTGATATTCCAGTATGTTAGTGTCAACACTTGGTACTTTAACACCACCGAGCGATAGCCTCCTATCATGCACCAGTTTGGAGAAACAGGCGTGTACAGCCGCCATAGGTCGGTGTACAACCGCCATAGGTTTACATGTTAAAATTAAAATTGCTCGGATTGGCTCGAAACCTATGCACAGTAACAGTACACCATGGAGACATGAACATACTGCCATATCAGCCTCCTAGACCAAGAATCTTTGGAGATATTGACCCGTGTACACTGACATGTGGGGGCTGTACGCGGCCGTTTCTCACGATCGGTTGGGAGTAGGAGGCTGATCTCAGAGTATGTTCATCCCACCCTTTGGTACTTGAGGACCCCCGCTTATTAGCCTCCTAGCCCCCACCACTTTGGAGAAATGTGGCGTGTACCGCCGCCATAGGTTTGTGTACAAAAGCAATGGCGGCTGTACACGCCACATTTCTCCAAAACGGTGGGGGCTAGGAGGCTGTACAGCGGGGGTCTTCAAGTACCAAGGAGTGGCATGAACATACTCTGAGATCAGCCTCCTACCCCCAGCCACTTTGGAGATATTGACCTGAGACAGGCGTGTACAGCCGCCATAGGGCAGTGTACAGCCGCAATAGGTTTGCATGGTGAGTGTACGGGTCAATATCTCCAAAGTGACAGGGGCTAGGAGTCTGATATGGCAGTATGTTCATACCTCCATGGTACTCTTTAAGTGTGCTGTGTTTCGAGGCAATCCGAGCAATTTGAATTTTTGACCAAAATCTCAAAATCTCAAAATTGACTTCCAGCAGCCAAGAGGGTAAAATTCAACTTTCTCCAATCCTTACGGTATTCGGAGGGCTTGTCCCTTATGGTAAGAGGATGCTGAGGTTACATTATGAGCCTCCTACCCCCAGCCACTTTGGAGATATTGGCCTGGACACTCACCATGCAAACCTATTGTGGCTGTACACCGACCTATGGCGGCTGTACACGCCAGTCTCAGGTCAATATCTCCAAAGTGGCTAGGGCTAGGAGGCTGATCTCAGAGTATGTTCATCCCACCCTTTGGTACTTGAGGACCCCCGCTTTACAGCCTCCTAGCCCCCACCACTTTGGAGAAATGTGGCGTGTACAGCCGCCATAGGTCGGTGTACAGCCGCAATAGGTTTGCATGGTGAGTGTACGGGTCAATATCTCCAAAGTGCAAGGTCATAGCCTCTCCCAACCACCACCTCATCCCACTAATTCCTAGGCTAGCTTTCAAATGAGACCATCCGTGAAGTTCTACGACGTTCCGTTATTTTCTCGATACATGTCAATGCATTGTCTATACATGTCAATGCATTGTCTATGCGGTGCTTTTTGGTTAGGTTAGGGTTAGGTTGGCAATATCTCCAGAGTACAAGGTCATAGCCTCTCCCAACCACCACCTCATCCCACTAATTCCTAGGCTAGCTTTCAAATGAGACCATCCGTGAAGCTCTACGACGTTCCGTAAATTTTTCGATACATGTCAATGCATTGTCTATACATGTCAATGCATTGTCTATGCGGTGCTTTTTGGTTAGGTTAGGGTTAGGTTGGCAATATCTCCAGAGTGCAAGGTCATAGCCTCTCCCAACCACCACCTCATCCCACTAATTCCTAGGCTAGCTTTCAAATGAGACCATCCGTGAAGCTCTACGACGTTCCTTTAATTTTCTCCAATTTCGATACATGTCAATGCATTGTCTATGCGGTGCTTTTTGGTTAGGTTAGGGTTAGGTTGGCAATATCTCCAGAGTGCAAGGTCATAGCCTCTCCCAACCACCACCTCATTCCACTAATTCCTAGGCTAGCTTTCAAATGAGACCATCCGTGAAGTTCTACGACGTTCCTTTAATTTTCTCCAATTTCGATACATGTCAATGCATTGTCTATGCGGTGCTTTTTGGTTAGGTTAGGGTTAGGTTGGCAATATCTCCAGAATGAAAGGTCATAGCCTCTCCCAACCACCACCTACCCCCACTAATTCCTAGGCTAGCTTTCAAATGAAACCATCCGTGAAGCTCTACGACGTTCCGTTAATTTTGCCCATTTTCTGGCAAACGGTTATAACTAAAGTTATAACCGTTTGCCAGATAGGCTATATCTCCAGTGTAGAAGTTGGTAGCTACTCAGAACCACAACTTCCCCCCACTAATTCCTAGGCTAGCTTTCAAATGAAACCATCCGTGAAGCTCTACGACGTTTCATTAATTTTAACATGTAAACCTATGGCGGTTGTACACCGACCTATGGCGGCTGTACACGCCTGTTTCTCCAAACTGGTGCGGTATAGGAGGCTATCGCTCGGTGATGTTAAAGTAACAAGTGTTGACACTAACATACTGGAATATCAGCCTCCTAGCTCTCCGTTAAGTGTGGAAATAAAGGAATGTACAGCCGCCATATAAACCTATTGGCACTGTACGCCTTTCCCGTACGGCCTACAAACATCTCACAGATATGAATCAAAACTTAGATTGCTCTAGAGTGTCCAAGGATCAACATATTTCAGCGTCAGCCCCCAAGATCAAGCGGTTTTCATTTTGGAAGGGGGGAAGTGTCCAATTTGGTGAGGTCAGTTTAGGAAGCATTAATGTTTCCTGAATTGACGTCAATTTAGGAAGCGTTTCTGTTTCCCGAATTGACATTGCGGTCCTGGTTTTTGCAAAGGTACACTACACTCAAGCCCACTGTAGCTAGTCTCAGGGTATGCTAGAACCCCCACACACCAAGGTGCAATACTCTAAGTTAATAAAAAAGTGTCCAAATTGATGCTGCCATTTGCCATATGGTCAAGGTGAGGTTAAGTTACTTCCTGATGTCCGATTAACTCAGGACCAGCTTAGCTGATCTCAGGGTGTGCTTAAACACTCACACAGTAAAGTGCAAGGCTGTACTTTGAAAGGAAGTGTCCAATTTGGTGATGTCAGTTAAGGAAGCATTAATGTTTCCTGAAATGACGTCAATTTAGGAAGCGTTTCTGTTTCCCGAATTGACATTGCGGTTCTGGTTTTTGCAAAGGTACACTACACTCAAGCCCACTGTAGCTAGTCTCTGGGTATGCTAGAACCCCCACACACCAAGGTGCAATACTCTAAGTTAATAAAAAAGTGTCCAAATTGATGCTGCCATTTGCCATATGGTCAAGGTGAGGTTAAGTTACTTCCTGATGTCCGATTAACTCAGGACCAGCTTAGCTGGTCTCAGGGTTTGCTTAAACACTCACACAGTAAAGTGCAAGGCTGTACTGTGAAAGGAAGTGTCCAATTTGGTGATGTCAGTTAAGGAAGCATTAATGTTTCCTGAATTGACGTCGATTTAGGAAGCGTTTCTGTTTCCCGAATTGACATTGCGGTTCTGGTCTTTGCAAAGGTACACTACACTCAAGCCCACTGTAGCTAGTCTCAGGGCATGCTAAAACCCCCACACACCAAGGTAAAATACTCTAAGTTAATAAGAAGTGTCCAAATTGATGGCGTCCATTTGCCATATGGTCAAGGTGTGGTTTGGGTACTTCCTGAGGTCCAATCAACTCAGGACCAGCTTAGCTGGTCTCAGGGTGTGCTTAAACACTCACACAGTAAAGTGCAAGGCTGTACTTTGAAAGGAAGTGTCCAATTTGGTGATGTCAGTTAAGGAAGCATTAATGTTTCCTGAAATGACGTCAATTTAGGAAGCGTTTCTGTTTCCCGAATTGACATTGCGGTTCTGGTTTTTGCAAAGGTACACTACACTCAAGCCCACTGTAGCTAGTCTCTGGGTATGCTAGAACCCCCACACACCAAGGTGCAATACTCTAAGTTAATAAAAAAGTGTCCAAATTGATGCTGCCATTTGCCATATGGTCAAGGTGAGGTTAAGTTACTTCCTGATGTCCGATTAACTCAGGACCAGCTTAGCTGGTCTCAGGGTGTGCTTAAACACTCACGCAGTAAAGTGCAAGGCTGTACTTTGAAAGGAAGTGTCCAATTTGGTGATGTCAGTTAAGGAAGCATTAATGTTTCCTGAATTGACGTCAATTTAGGAAGCGTTTCTGTTTCCTGAATTGACATTGCGGTTCTGGTTTTTGCAAAGGTACACTACACTCAAACCCACTGTAGCTAGTCTCAGGGTATGCTAGAACCCCCACACACCAAGGTGCAAAACTCTAAGTTAATAAGAAGTGTCCAAATTGATGCTGCCATTTGCCATATGGTCAGGGTGAGGTTAAGTTACTTCCTGATGTCCGATTAACTCAGGACCAGCTTAGCTGGTCTCAGGGTGTGCTTAAACACTCACGCAGTAAAGTGCAAGGCTGTACTTTGAAAGGAAGTGTCCAATTTGGTGATGTCAGTTAAGGAAGCATTAATGTTTCCTGAATTGACGTCAATTTAGGAAGCGTTTCTGTTTCCCGAATTGACATTGCGGTTGACCTTTACAACATTTCATGGTGGTCATGACCTTTCTGCTACAACTAGACACTTGATTCCTTTTCTGCTTTAAAGTTGGCTTCGAGGACAATGTGTGACATGATTTTTGTGCCCATCGGTGCATGGCAAGACACTGAAAATGAGCCTCAAAGTTTGCAAGGTCGCCATGTTTCCCAAAATGACACTGTGTCCATTAGGGAACAGTTTTGTGTACATTAAATATTACATTACAGGACTTTCTGAAGCCTCAGAGATCCCATATTTCACACACAGAGTGGGGACATGGCCTACTACAGTCATGTGAAGTGAAAACTCTCCAAGTCCCTTGGGGAAAAAAGATTGTTTATTTGAGAAATCTAGGCGAAGACACTGTTAGGCTTATAGCCCGCAACACCCTCTTTCATAGTTGGTCAGATTGGAGTCATTTTTTTTCTGAACATGCGTGAGCTCTGATCTTTTAGTATGTTGTTGCCAGACCCAAGTGGAGTACAGTAGGCTTGGTTTGGACCTGCTGGGACCCAGCATGCCAGTGCCACACAACTGTCATTTTGGGGTACTTTTGCATTGAAAATGTTTTCAATGGGAAATGCTTCTCAAATGGACACCCTTCAAATGATCATATTTCATGTAGAAATTGTCAGAATGGCTTGAAACCTGCACCAAACCCTCAACTCGGAACACAGATTTAGCATGTAGAGCACTGGTTCTGTAAACCCTCTGCATTCCTATATCCTTTCAGGAATGTCCCTCAAGAATGGGACAAGGAGAGCCTTGTAGAGCAGCTTTTGTTATGAAACATATCTCAGATTTGTTTCAGTACATTGATAGTAAGTATCCAATTTGGGATGTCCAGTGTGGTTCTGGGTTTTGCAAAGGTACACTAAACTCAATACCACTGTAGCTGTTCTAAGTGTGTGCTAAAACCCCCTCTCACTAATGTGCATTGCTGTACACCATATGGAAAAAGGTTTCCCCGGTGTAGGATAAGCACCCCCCCATGGACAGTCGATGCTTGCCAAGTTGACCAATGCTTCCCTCGTGGACAGTTGATTGCTTGCCAAGTGGACCAATGCTTCCCTCGTGGACAGTCGATTGCTTGCCAAGTGGACCAATGCTTCCCTCGTGGCCAGTCGATTGCTTGCCAAGTGGACCGATGCTTCCCTCGTGGACGATTGCTTGCCAAGTGGACCAATGCTTCCCTCGTGGACAGTCGATTGCTTGCCAAGTGGACCAATGCTTCCCTCGTGGACAGTTGATTGCTTGCCAAGTGGACCAATGCTTCCCTCGTGGACAGACGATTGCTTGCCAAGTGGACCAATGCTTCCCTCGTGGACAGACGATGCTTGCCAAGTGGACAAATGTGTCCCTCGTGGCCAGTCGATTGCTTGCCAAGTGGACCAATGCTTCCCTCGTGGACGATTGCTTGCCAAGTGGACCAATGCTTCCCTCGTGGACGGACGATGCTTGCCAAGTGGACAGATGCTTCCCTCGCGGACAGCCCCCTGGGGGCCCCGAAGTGACAAATGCTTCCCGGGTGGACGATTGCTTGCCAAGTGGACCGATGCTTCCCTCGTGGACAGTTGACCTTTACAACATTTCATGGTGGTCATGACCTTTCTGCTACAACTAGACACTTGATTCCTTTTCTGCTTTAAAGTTGGCTTCGAGGACAATGTGTGACATGATTTTTGTGCCCATCGGTGCATGGCAAGACACTGACAATGAGCCTCAAAGTTTGCAAGGTCGCCAGGTTTCCCAAAATGACACTGTGTCCATTAGGGAACAGTTTTGTGTACATTTAATATTACATTACAGGACTTTCTGAAGCCTCAGAGATCCCATATTTCACACACAGAGCGGGGACATGGCCTACTACAGTCATGTGAAGTGAAAACTCTCCAAGTCCCTTGGGGAAAAAAGATTGTTTATTTGAGAAATCTAGGCGAAGACACTGTTAGGCTTATAGCCCGCAACACCCTCTTTCATAGTTGGTCAGATTGGAGTCATTTTTTTTCTGAACATGCGTGAGCTCTGATCTTTTAGTATGTTGTTGCCAGACCCAAGTGGAGTACAGTAGGCTTGGTTTGGACCTGCTGGGACCGAGCATGCCAGTGCCACACAACTGTCATTTTGGGGTACTTTTGCATTGAAAATGTTTTCAATGGGAAATGCTTCTCAAATGGACACCCTTCAAATGATCATATTTCATGTAGAAATTGTCAGAATGGCTTGAAACCTGCACCAAACCCTCAACTCGGAACACAGATTTCAGCATGTAGAGCACTGGTTCTGTAAACCCTCTGCATTCCTATATCCTTTCAGGAATGTCCCTCAAGAATGGGACAAGGAGAGCCTTGTAGAGCAGCTTTTGTTATGAAACATATCTCAGATTTGTTTCAGTACATTGATAGTAAGTATCCAATTTGGGATGTCCAGTGTGGTTCTGGGTTTTGCAAAGGTACACTAAACTCAATACCACTGTAGCTGTTCTAAGGGTGTGCTAAAACCCCCTCTCACTAATGTGCATTGCTGTACACCATATGGAAAAAGGTTTCCCCGGTGTAGGATAAGCACCCCCCCATGGACAGTCGATGCTTGCCAAGTTGACCAATGCTTCCCTCGTGGACAGACAATGCTTGCCAAGTGGACCAATGCTTCCCTCGTGGACAGTTGATTGCTTGCCAAGTGGACCAATGCTTCCCTCGTGGACAGTCGATTGCATGCCAAGTGGACCAATGCTTCCCTCGTGGACAGTTGATTGCTTGCCAAGTGGACCAATGCTTCCCTCGTGGACAGTCGATTGCATGCCAAGTGGACCAATGCTTCCCTCGTGGACAGACGATGCTTGCCAAGTGGACGAATGTGTCCCTCGTGGCCAGTCGATTGCTTGCCAAGTGGACCGATGCTTCCCTCGTGGACGATTGCTTGCCAAGTGGACCAATGCTTCCCTCGTGGACGGACGATGCTTGCCAAGTGGACAGATGCTTCCCTCGCGGACAGCCCCCCGAAGTGACAAATGCTTCCCGGGTGGACGATTGCTTGCCAAGTGGACCGATGCTTCCCTCGTGGACGATTGCTTGCCAAGTGGACCGATGCTTCCCTCGTGGACGATTGCTTGCCAAGTGGACCGATGCTTCCCTCGTGGACGATTGCTTGCCAAGTGGACCGATGCTTCCCTCGTGGACGATTGCTTGCCAAGTGGACCAATGCTTCCCTCGTGGACGGACGATGCTTGCCAAGTGGACAGATGCTTCCCTCGCGGACAGCCCCCCGAAGTGACAAATGCTTCCCGGGTGGACGGTCCACGGCGCCCTCCGGTGGCGCGGTCGGTATTGCTGCTTCCCAAATGCTTCCCAAATTGACAAAAATCGGTCCGTGGACCGATTCCGTGGACAAATGTGTCCCCAAATGATTTGGGGTCGTCACTTTGGCATGCGCTGCATGGGGGTCTTTGGGAAACATTTGTCCAATTGGGTTATTTTGTTGTACCGACGTGTTAAGTCCACCTGATGGCAGTCACGTATCATTAATCAAGTTGGAAACTTTAGACTAGAAGAGTAAACTCTCCGGAAGGGAGGTTTACTCTTCACTGGGCCAAATGGGAAACGTATTGTCCATTTGAGTAGCGATTCAGTCCAGAAGTGGGATTTACAGTACAATGGCCCAAATGGGACACTTGTTGTCCATTTGAGTAGCGATCATGTCCAGAAGTGGGATTTACAGTACAATGGCCCAAATGGTGTACAACCCAGGCAGGTTCCTTGGACGAGTGTACAGCCCAGGCACTTTTCATTCAAAAACGGCGTCCCAGACCGCGCGACCTCTCGGGACGCCGTTTTTGGGCGTGGCCTCGCCAAATCCGAACCGTGCGCCCTCCGGAGGGCGCCGATGAGCCCCCTGGTGGCCAAAAGTGTCTCGGGCCGGTTTTGAGTTTGACCCCCACCGATCGGGCTGACGTCCGGTCAGGGTGGAGGCCCGACCGTGGCCTAACGGCGTGCGGAGTTTCGGACCAATCAGAGAGCTCCATTTTCAAAGTTTTCCGATCGGCACGCCCTTCGGTGAGCGTGATCAGGCCCTCGGGGCCTATGGGCCCTCTGTACGGCGGACCAATCGGAGCGTCCCATATGGGCCAATCGGAGAACGGGGTATTCAGAGCGGTCCGTTCGGCACGAAATCCGGCGTGCGTGATCGGCACCTCGAGGACAAAGGGCCGTACGGGTTTCGGACCGATCGGACCGCTCGATTTCTTTTAATACGCTACAGTACACAGGCGTGTACAGGCGCCACAGCTTTCGTGTACAACAGCAATAGGTTTACATGTAAAAATTAAAATTGCTCCGATTTGCTCGAAACCTATGCACAGTAACAGTACACCATGGAGACATAAACATACTGCCATATCAGCCTCCTAGCCCCTGTCAATTTGGAGATGATGTGTACAGCCGCCATAGGAATGTATGGCGGCTGTACACGCACAATTTCTCCGAAGCAGTGGGGGCTAGGATGCTATAAAGCGGGGGTTCTCAAGTACCAAAGGGTGGGATGAACATACTCTGAGATCAGCCTCCTACTGCTTTGACAACACCTTTAAAAATTAAAAAGATGATGTGTACAACCGCCATAGGAATGTCCTCACCATTGAAACTGTTGCCGTTGTACACATGACCTTTTGAAACAAAGGTCACAGCCCCTGGAGGACCTTTACATGCACAGTACAGACACAGTACTCGGGTCAGTTACTCAGCATGCCCTGCCATTGCAGAATGTGCAGAGCTTTCGTCTCTGCTACCTTCGGTCGGGTTACGGGAAGCGACTTAGGGAGAATGTGTACAGCCGCCGAATTCCTATGGCGCCTGTACACGCACATTGTTTTTCTGTACAGAGGGGGTTCCGAAAGCACTAGAGGCCTCAAAATCGGGTCAGTGGGTCATGAGTGAGTGTCCATCGAGACTGTGCAGAGAAATTTCAGCTAACCCCTCTAGAAAAAAAAAATCCTCACATATCTCCAAATTTGAACCAGGACACTGTCAGGCTCTTAGAGTACAACACCCTTCTGTGCAAGAATTGATCATTTTGATCAATTAAGAAAACCGCTTAATCTTGGGGGCTGACGCTGAAATATGTTGATCCTTGGACACTCTAGAGCAATCTAAGTTTTGATTCATATCTGTGGGATGTTTGTAGGCCGTACGGGAAAGGCGTACAGTGCCAATAGGTTTATATGGCGGCTGTACATTCCTTTATTTCCACACTTAACGGAGAGCTAGGAGGCTGATATTCCAGTATGTTAGTGTCAACACTTGGTACTTTAACACCACCGAGCGATAGCCTTCTATCATGCACCAGTTTGGAGAAACAGGCGTGTACAGCCGCCATAGGTCGGTGTACAACCGCCATAGGTTTACATGTTAAAATTAAAATTGCTCGGATTGGCTCGAAACCTATGCACAGTAACAGTACACCATGGAGACATGAACATACTGCCATATCAGCCTCCTAGACCAAGAATCTTTGGAGATATTGACCCGTGTACACTGACATGTGGGGGCTGTACGCGGCCGTTTCTCACGATCGGTTGGGAGTAGGAGGCTGATCTCAGAGTATGTTCATCCCACCCTTTGGTACTTGAGGACCCCCGCTTATTAGCCTCCTAGCCCCCACCACTTTGGAGAAATGTGGCGTGTACCGCCGCCATAGGTTTGTGTACAAAAGCAATGGCGGCTGTACACGCCACATTTCTCCAAAACGGTGGGGGCTAGGAGGCTGTACAGCGGGGGTCTTCAAGTACCAAGGAGTGGCATGAACATACTCTGAGATCAGCCTCCTACCCCCAGCCACTTTGGAGATATTGACCTGAGACAGGCGTGTACAGCCGCCATAGGGCAGTGTACAGCCGCAATAGGTTTGCATGGTGAGTGTACGGGTCAATATCTCCAAAGTGACAGGGGCTAGGAGTCTGATATGGCAGTATGTTCATACCTCCATGGTACTCTTTAAGTGTGCTGTGTTTCGAGGCAATCCGAGCAATTTGAATTTTTGACCAAAATCTCAAAATCTCAAAATTGACTTCCAGCAGCCAAGAGGGTAAAATTCAACTTTCTCCAATCCTTACGGTATTCGGAGGGCTTGTCCCTTATGGTAAGAGGATGCTGAGGTTACATTATGAGCCTCCTACCCCCAGCCACTTTGGAGATATTGGCCTGGACACTCACCATGCAAACCTATTGCGGCTGTACACCGACCTATGGCGGCTGTACACGCCAGTCTCAGGTCAATATCTCCAAAGTGGCTAGGGCTAGGAGGCTGATCTCAGAGTATGTTCATCCCACCCTTTGGTACTTGAGGACCCCCGCTTTACAGCCTCCTAGCCCCCACCACTTTGGAGAAATGTGGCGTGTACAGCCGCCATAGGTCGGTGTACAGCCGCAATAGGTTTGCATGGTGAGTGTACGGGTCAATATCTCCAAAGTGCAAGGTCATAGCCTCTCCCAACCACCACCTCATCCCACTAATTCCTAGGCTAGCTTTCAAATGAGACCATCCGTGAAGTTCTACGACGTTCCGTTAATTTCTCGATACATGTCAATGCATTGTCTATACATGTCAATGCATTATCTATGCGGTGCTTTTTGGTTAGGTTAGGGTTAGGTTGGCAATATCTCCAGAGTGCAAGGTCATAGCCTCTCCCAACCACCACCTCATCCCACTAATTCCTAGGCTAGCTTTCAAATGAGACCATCCGTGAAGCTCTACGACGTTCCGTAAATTTTTCGATACATGTCAATGCATTGTCTATACATGTCAATGCATTGTCTATGCGGTGCTTTTTGGTTAGGTTAGGGTTAGGTTGGCAATATCTCCAGAGTGCAAGGTCATAGCCTCTCCCAACCACCACCTCATCCCACTAATTCCTAGGCTAGCTTTCAAATGAGACCATCCGTGAAGCTCTACGACGTTCCTTTAATTTTCTCCAATTTCGATACATGTAAATGCATTGTCTATGCGGTGCTTTTTGGTTAGGTTAGGGTTAGGTTGGCAATATCTCCAGAGTGCAAGGTCATAGCCTCTCCCAACCACCACCTCATCCCACTAATTCCTAGGCTAGCTTTCAAATGAGACCATCCGTGAAGTTCTACGACGTTCCTTTAATTTTCTCCAATTTCGATACATGTCAATGCATTGTCTATGCGGTGCTTTTTGGTTAGGTTAGGGTTAGGTTGGCAATATCTCCAGAATGAAAGGTCATAGCCTCTCCCAACCACCACCTACCCCCACTAATTCCTAGGCTAGCTTTCAAATGAAACCATCCGTGAAGCTCTACGACGTTCCGTTAATTTTGCCCATTTTCTGGCAAACGGTTATAACCAAAGTTATAACCGTTTGCCAGATAGGCTATATCTCCAGTGTAGAAGTTGGTAGCTACTCAGAACCACAACTTCCCCCCACTAATTCCTAGGCTAGCTTTCAAATGAAACCATCCGTGAAGCTCTACGACGTTTCATTAATTTTAACATGTAAACCTATGGCGGTTGTACACCGACCTATGGCGGCTGTACACGCCTGTTTCTCCAAACTGGTGCGGTATAGGAGGCTATCGCTCGGTGATGTTAAAGTAACAAGTGTTGACACTAACATACTGGAATATCAGCCTCCTAGCTCTCCGTTAAGTGTGGAAATAAAGGAATGTACAGCCGCCATATAAACCTATTGGCACTGTACGCCTTTCCCGTACGGCCTACAAACATCTCACAGATATGAATCAAAACTTAGATTGCTCTAGAGTGTCCAAGGATCAACATATTTCAGCGTCAGCCCCCAAGATCAAGCGGTTTTCATTTTGGAAGGGGGGAAGTGTCCAATTTGGTGAGGTCAGTTTAGGAAGCATTAATGTTTCCTGAATTGACGTCAATTTAGGAAGCGTTTCTGTTTCCCGAATTGACATTGCGGTCCTGGTTTTTGCAAAGGTACACTACACTCAAGCCCACTGTAGCTAGTCTCAGGGTATGCTAGAACCCCCACACACCAAGGTGCAATACTCTAAGTTAATAAAAAAGTGTCCAAATTGATGCTGCCATTTGCCATATGGTCAAGGTGAGGTTAAGTTACTTCCTGATGTCCGATTAACTCAGGACCAGCTTAGCTGATCTCAGGGTGTGCTTAAACACTCACACAGTAAAGTGCAAGGCTGTACTTTGAAAGGAAGTGTCCAATTTGGTGATGTCAGTTAAGGAAGCATTAATGTTTCCTGAAATGACGTCAATTTAGGAAGCGTTTCTGTTTCCCGAATTGACATTGCGGTTCTGGTTTTTGCAAAGGTACACTACACTCAAGCCCACTGTAGCTAGTCTCTGGGTATGCTAGAACCCCCACACACCAAGGTGCAATACTCTAAGTTAATAAAAAAGTGTCCAAATTGATGCTGCCATTTGCCATATGGTCAAGGTGAGGTTAAGTTACTTCCTGATGTCCGATTAACTCAGGACCAGCTTAGCTGGTCTCAGGGTTTGCTTAAACACTCACACAGTAAAGTGCAAGGCTGTACTGTGAAAGGAAGTGTCCAATTTGGTGATGTCAGTTAAGGAAGCATTAATGTTTCCTGAATTGACGTCGATTTAGGAAGCGTTTCTGTTTCCCGAATTGACATTGCGGTTCTGGTCTTTGCAAAGGTACACTACACTCAAGCCCACTGTAGCTAGTCTCAGGGCATGCTAAAACCCCCACACACCAAGGTAAAATACTCTAAGTTAATAAGAAGTGTCCAAATTGATGGCGTCCATTTGCCATATGGTCAAGGTGTGGTTTGGGTACTTCCTGAGGTCCAATCAACTCAGGACCAGCTTAGCTGGTCTCAGGGTGTGCTTAAACACTCACACAGTAAAGTGCAAGGCTGTACTTTGAAAGGAAGTGTCCAATTTGGTGATGTCAGTTCAGGAAGCATTAATGTTTCCTGAATTGACGTCTATTTAGGAAGCGTTTCTGTTTCCCAAATTGACATTCCGGTTCTGGTCTTTGCAAAGGTACACTACACTCAAGCCCACTGTAGCTAGTCTCAGGGCATGCTAAAACCCCCACACACCAAGGTAAAATACTCTAAGTTAATAAGAAGTGTCCAAATTGATGGCGTCCATTTGCCATATGGTCAAGGTGTGGTTTGGGTACTTCCTGATGTCCAATCAACTCAGGACCAGCTTAGCTGGTCTCAGGGTGTGCTTAAACACTCACACAGTAAAGTGCAAGGCTGTACTTTGAAAGGAAGTGTCCAATTTGGTGATGTCAGTTAAGGAAGCATTAATGTTTCCTGAAATGACGTCAATTTAGGAAGCGTTTCTGTTTCCCGAATTGACATTGCGGTTCTGGTTTTTGCAAAGGTACACTACACTCAAGCCCACTGTAGCTAGTCTCTGGGTATGCTAGAACCCCCACACACCAAGGTGCAATACTCTAAGTTAATAAAAAAGTGTCCAAATTGATGCTGCCATTTGCCATATGGTCAAGGTGAGGTTAAGTTACTTCCTGATGTCCGATTAACTCAGGACCAGCTTAGCTGGTCTCAGGGTGTGCTTAAACACTCACGCAGTAAAGTGCAAGGCTGTACTTTGAAAGGAAGTGTCCAATTTGGTGATGTCAGTTAAGGAAGCATTAATGTTTCCTGAATTGACGTCAATTTAGGAAGCGTTTCTGTTTCCTGAATTGACATTGCGGTTCTGGTTTTTGCAAAGGTACACTACACTCAAACCCACTGTAGCTAGTCTCAGGGTATGCTAGAACCCCCACACACCAAGGTGCAAAACTCTAAGTTAATAAGAAGTGTCCAAATTGATGCTGCCATTTGCCATATGGTCAGGGTGAGGTTAAGTTACTTCCTGATGTCCGATTAACTCAGGACCAGCTTAGCTGGTCTCAGGGTGTGCTTAAACACTCACGCAGTAAAGTGCAAGGCTGTACTTTGAAAGGAAGTGTCCAATTTGGTGATGTCAGTTAAGGAAGCATTAATGTTTCCTGAATTGACGTCAATTTAGGAAGCGTTTCTGTTTCCCGAATTGACATTGCGGTTGACCTTTACAACATTTCATGGTGGTCATGACCTTTCTGCTACAACTAGACACTTGATTCCTTTTCTGCTTTAAAGTTGGCTTCGAGGACAATGTGTGACATGATTTTTGTGCCCATCGGTGCATGGCAAGACACTGAAAATGAGCCTCAAAGTTTGCAAGGTCGCCATGTTTCCCAAAATGACACTGTGTCCATTAGGGAACAGTTTTGTGTACATTAAATATTACATTACAGGACTTTCTGAAGCCTCAGAGATCCCATATTTCACACACAGAGTGGGGACATGGCCTACTACAGTCATGTGAAGTGAAAACTCTCCAAGTCCCTTGGGGAAAAAAGATTGTTTATTTGAGAAATCTAGGCGAAGACACTGTTAGGCTTATAGCCCGCAACACCCTCTTTCATAGTTGGTCAGATTGGAGTCATTTTTTTTCTGAACATGCGTGAGCTCTGATCTTTTAGTATGTTGTTGCCAGACCCAAGTGGAGTACAGTAGGCTTGGTTTGGACCTGCTGGGACCGAGCATGCCAGTGCCACACAACTGTCATTTTGGGGTACTTTTGCATTGAAAATGTTTTCAATGGGAAATGCTTCTCAAATGGACACCCTTCAAATGATCATATTTCATGTAGAAATTGTCAGAATGGCTTGAAACCTGCACCAAACCCTCAACTCGGAACACAGATTTCAGCATGTAGAGCACTGGTTCTGTAAACCCTCTGCATTCCTATATCCTTTCAGGAATGTCCCTCAAGAATGGGACAAGGAGAGCCTTGTAGAGCAGCTTTTGTTATGAAACATATCTCAGATTTGTTTCAGTACATTGATAGTAAGTATCCAATTTGGGATGTCCAGTGTGGTTCTGGGTTTTGCAAAGGTACACTAAACTCAATACCACTGTAGCTGTTCTAAGGGTGTGCTAAAACCCCCTCTCACTAATGTGCATTGCTGTACACCATATGGAAAAAGGTTTCCCCGGTGTAGGATAAGCACCCCCCCATGGACAGTCGATGCTTGCCAAGTTGACCAATGCTTCCCTCGTGGACAGACAATGCTTGCCAAGTGGACCAATGCTTCCCTCGTGGACAGTTGATTGCTTGCCAAGTGGACCAATGCTTCCCTCGTGGACAGTCGATTGCATGCCAAGTGGACCAATGCTTCCCTCGTGGACAGTTGATTGCTTGCCAAGTGGACCAATGCTTCCCTCGTGGACAGTCGATTGCATGCCAAGTGGACCAATGCTTCCCTCGTGTACAGACGATGCTTGCCAAGTGGACGAATGTGTCCCTCGTGGCCAGTCGATTGCTTGCCAAGTGGACCGATGCTTCCCTCGTGGACAGACGATGCTTGCCAAGTGGACAAATGTGTCCCTCGTGGCCAGTCGATTGCTTGCCAAGTGGACCAATGCTTCCCTCGTGGACGATTGCTTGCCAAGTGGACCAATGCTTCCCTCGTGGACGGACGATGCTTGCCAAGTGGACAGATGCTTCCCTCGCGGACAGCCCCCTGGGGGCCCCGAAGTGACAAATGCTTCCCGGGTGGACGATTGCTTGCCAAGTGGACCGATGCTTCCCTCGTGGACAGTTGACCTTTACAACATTTCATGGTGGTCATGACCTTTCTGCTACAACTAGACACTTGATTCCTTTTCTGCTTTAAAGTTGGCTTCGAGGACAATGTGTGACATGATTTTTGTGCCCATCGGTGCATGGCAAGACACTGACAATGAGCCTCAAAGTTTGCAAGGTCGCCAGGTTTCCCAAAATGACACTGTGTCCATTAGGGAACAGTTTTGTGTACATTAAATATTACATTACAGGACTTTCTGAAGCCTCAGAGATCCCATATTTCACACACAGAGCGGGGACATGGCCTACTACAGTCATGTGAAGTGAAAACTCTCCAAGTCCCTTGGGGAAAAAAGATTGTTTATTTGAGAAATCTAGGCGAAGACACTGTTAGGCTTATAGCCCGCAACACCCTCTTTCATAGTTGGTCAGATTGGAGTCATTTTTTTTCTGAACATGCGTGAGCTCTGATCTTTTAGTATGTTGTTGCCAGACCCAAGTGGAGTACAGTAGGCTTGGTTTGGACCTGCTGGGACCGAGCATGCCAGTGCCACACAACTGTCATTTTGGGGTACTTTTGCATTGAAAATGTTTTCAATGGGAAATGCTTCTCAAATGGACACCCTTCAAATGATCATATTTCATGTAGAAATTGTCAGAATGGCTTGAAACCTGCACCAAACCCTCAACTCGGAACACAGATTTCAGCATGTAGAGCACTGGTTCTGTAAACCCTCTGCATTCCTATATCCTTTCAGGAATGTCCCTCAAGAATGGGACAAGGAGAGCCTTGTAGAGCAGCTTTTGTTATGAAACATATCTCAGATTTGTTTCAGTACATTGATAGTAAGTATCCAATTTGGGATGTCCAGTGTGGTTCTGGGTTTTGCAAAGGTACACTAAACTCAATACCACTGTAGCTGTTCTAAGGGTGTGCTAAAACCCCCTCTCACTAATGTGCATTGCTGTACACCATATGGAAAAAGGTTTCCCCGGTGTAGGATAAGCACCCCCCCATGGACAGTCGATGCTTGCCAAGTTGACCAATGCTTCCCTCGTGGACAGACAATGCTTGCCAAGTGGACCAATGCTTCCCTCGTGGACAGTTGATTGCTTGCCAAGTGGACCAATGCTTCCCTCGTGGACAGTCGATTGCATGCCAAGTGGACCAATGCTTCCCTCGTGGACAGTTGATTGCTTGCCAAGTGGACCAATGCTTCCCTCGTGGACAGTCGATTGCATGCCAAGTGGACCAATGCTTCCCTCGTGTACAGACGATGCTTGCCAAGTGGACGAATGTGTCCCTCGTGGCCAGTCGATTGCTTGCCAAGTGGACCGATGCTTCCCTCGTGGACAGACGATGCTTGCCAAGTGGACAAATGTGTCCCTCGTGGCCAGTCGATTGCTTGCCAAGTGGACCAATGCTTCCCTCGTGGACGATTGCTTGCCAAGTGGACCAATGCTTCCCTCGTGGACGGACGATGCTTGCCAAGTGGACAGATGCTTCCCTCGCGGACAGCCCCCTGGGGGCCCCGAAGTGACAAATGCTTCCCGGGTGGACGATTGCTTGCCAAGTGGACCGATGCTTCCCTCGTGGACAGTTGACCTTTACAACATTTCATGGTGGTCATGACCTTTCTGCTACAACTAGACACTTGATTCCTTTTCTGCTTTAAAGTTGGCTTCGAGGACAATGTGTGACATGATTTTTGTGCCCATCGGTGCATGGCAAGACACTGACAATGAGCCTCAAAGTTTGCAAGGTCGCCAGGTTTCCCAAAATGACACTGTGTCCATTAGGGAACAGTTTTGTGTACATTAAATATTACATTACAGGACTTTCTGAAGCCTCAGAGATCCCATATTTCACACACAGAGCGGGGACATGGCCTACTACAGTCATGTGAAGTGAAAACTCTCCAAGTCCCTTGGGGAAAAAAGATTGTTTATTTGAGAAATCTAGGCGAAGACACTGTTAGGCTTATAGCCCGCAACACCCTCTTTCATAGTTGGTCAGATTGGAGTCATTTTTTTTCTGAACATGCGTGAGCTCTGATCTTTTAGTATGTTGTTGCCAGACCCAAGTGGAGTACAGTAGGCTTGGTTTGGACCTGCTGGGACCGAGCATGCCAGTGCCACACAACTGTCATTTTGGGGTACTTTTGCATTGAAAATGTTTTCAATGGGAAATGCTTCTCAAATGGACACCCTTCAAATGATCATATTTCATGTAGAAATTGTCAGAATGGCTTGAAACCTGCACCAAACCCTCAACTCGGAACACAGATTTCAGCATGTAGAGCACTGGTTCTGTAAACCCTCTGCATTCCTATATCCTTTCAGGAATGTCCCTCAAGAATGGGACAAGGAGAGCCTTGTAGAGCAGCTTTTGTTATGAAACATATCTCAGATTTGTTTCAGTACATTGATAGTAAGTATCCAATTTGGGATGTCCAGTGTGGTTCTGGGTTTTGCAAAGGTACACTAAACTCAATACCACTGTAGCTGTTCTAAGGGTGTGCTAAAACCCCCTCTCACTAATGTGCATTGCTGTACACCATATGGAAAAAGGTTTCCCCGGTGTAGGATAAGCACCCCCCCATGGACAGTCGATGCTTGCCAAGTTGACCAATGCTTCCCTCGTGGACAGACAATGCTTGCCAAGTGGACCAATGCTTCCCTCGTGGACAGTTGATTGCTTGCCAAGTGGACCAATGCTTCCCTCGTGGACAGTCGATTGCATGCCAAGTGGACCAATGCTTCCCTCGTGGACAGTTGATTGCTTGCCAAGTGGACCAATGCTTCCCTCGTGGACAGTCGATTGCATGCCAAGTGGACCAATGCTTCCCTCGTGTACAGACGATGCTTGCCAAGTGGACGAATGTGTCCCTCGTGGCCAGTCGATTGCTTGCCAAGTGGACCGATGCTTCCCTCGTGGACAGACGATGCTTGCCAAGTGGACAAATGTGTCCCTCGTGGCCAGTCGATTGCTTGCCAAGTGGACCAATGCTTCCCTCGTGGACGATTGCTTGCCAAGTGGACCAATGCTTCCCTCGTGGACGGACGATGCTTGCCAAGTGGACAGATGCTTCCCTCGCGGACAGCCCCCTGGGGGCCCCGAAGTGACAAATGCTTCCCGGGTGGACGATTGCTTGCCAAGTGGACCGATGCTTCCCTCGTGGACAGTTGACCTTTACAACATTACATGCTACAACTAGACACTTGATTCCTTTTCTGCTTTAAAGTTGGCTTCGAGGACAATGTGTGACATGATTTTTGTGCCCATCGGTGCATGGCACAAAGTTTGCAAGGTCGCCAGGTTTCCCAAAATGACACTGTGTCCATTAGGGAACAGTTTTGTGTACATTAAATATTACATTACAGGACTTTCTGAAGCCTCAGAGATCCCATATTTCACACACAGAGCGGGGACATGGCCTACTACAGTCATGTGAAGTGAAAACTCTCCAAGTCCCTTGGGGAAAAAAGATTGTTTATTTGAGAAATCTAGGCGAAGACACTGTTAGGCTTATAGCCCGCAACACCCTCTTTCATAGTTGGTCAGATTGGAGTCATTTTTTTTCTGAACATGCGTGAGCTCTGATCTTTTAGTATGTTGTTGCCAGACCCAAGTGGAGTACAGTAGGCTTGGTTTGGACCTGCTGGGACCGAGCATGCCAGTGCCACACAACTGTCATTTTGGGGTACTTTTGCATTGAAAATGTTTTCAATGGGAAATGCTTCTCAATTGGACACCCTTCAAATGATCATATTTCATGTAGAAATTGTCAGAATGGCTTGAAACCTGCACCAAACCCTCAACTCGGAACACAGATTTCAGCATGTAGAGCACTGGTTCTGTAAACCCTCTGCATTCCTATATCCTTTCAGGAATGTCCCTCAAGAATGGGACAAGGAGAGCCTTGTAGAGCAGCTTTTGTTATGAAACATATCTCAGATTTGTTTCAGTACATTGATAGTAAGTATCCAATTTGGGATGTCCAGTGTGGTTCTGGGTTTTGCAAAGGTACACTAAACTCAATACCACTGTAGCTGTTCTAAGGGTGTGCTAAAACCCCCTCTCACTAATGTGCATTGCTGTACACCATATGGAAAAAGGTTTCCCCGGTGTAGGATAAGCACCCCCCCATGGACAGTCGATGCTTGCCAAGTTGACCAATGCTTCCCTCGTGGACAGACAATGCTTGCCAAGTGGACCAATGCTTCCCTCGTGGACAGTTGATTGCTTGCCAAGTGGACCAATGCTTCCCTCGTGGACAGTCGATTGCATGCCAAGTGGACCAATGCTTCCCTCGTGGACAGTTGATTGCTTGCCAAGTGGACCAATGCTTCCCTCGTGGACAGTCGATTGCATGCCAAGTGGACCAATGCTTCCCTCGTGGACAGACGATGCTTGCCAAGTGGACGAATGTGTCCCTCGTGGCCAGTCGATTGCTTGCCAAGTGGACCGATGCTTCCCTCGTGGACGATTGCTTGCCAAGTGGACCAATGCTTCCCTCGTGGACGGACGATGCTTGCCAAGTGGACAGATGCTTCTCTCGCGGACAGCCCCCCGAAGTGACAAATGCTTCCCGGGTGGACGATTGCTTGCCAAGTGGACCGATGCTTCCCTCGTGGACGATTGCTTGCCAAGTGGACCGATGCTTCCCTCGTGGACGATTGCTTGCAAAGTGGACCGATGCTTCCCTCGTGGACGATTGCTTGCCAAGTGGACCGATGCTTCCCTCGTGGACGATTGCTTGCCAAGTGGACCAATGCTTCCCTCGTGGACGGACGATGCTTGCCAAGTGGACAGATGCTTCCCTCGCGGACAGCCCCCCGTAGTGACAAATGCTTCCCGGGTGGACGGTCCACGGCGCCCTCCGGTGGCGCGGTCGGTATTGCTGCTTCCCAAATGCTTCCCAAATTGACAAAAATCGGTCCGTGGACCGATTCCGTGGACAAATGTGTCCCCAAATGATTTGGGGTCGTCACTTTGGCATGCGCTGCATGGGGGTCTTTGGGAAACATTTGTCCAATTGGGTTATTTTGTTGTACCGACGTGTTAAGTCCACCTGATGGCAGTCACGTATCATTAATCAAGTTGGAAACTTTAGACTAGAAGAGTAAACTCTCCGGAAGGGAGGTTTACTCTTCACTGGGCCAAATGGGAAACGTATTGTCCATTTGAGTAGCGATTCAGTCCAGAAGTGGGATTTACAGTACAATGGCCCAAATGGGACACTTGTTGTCCATTTGAGTAGCGATCATGTCCAGAAGTGGGATTTACAGTACAATGGCCCAAATGGTGTACAACCCAGGCAGGTTCCTTGGACGAGTGTACAGCCCAGGCACTTTTCATTCAAAAACGGCGTCCCAGACCGCGCGACCTCTCGGGACGCCGTTTTTGGGCGTGGCCTCGCCAAATCCGAACCGTGCGCCCTCCGGAGGGCGCCGATGAGCCCCCTGGTGGCCAAAAGTGTCTCGGGCCGGTTTTGAGTTTGACCCCCACCGATCGGGCTGACGTCCGGTCAGGGTGGAGGCCCGACCGTGGCCTAACGGCGTGCGGAGTTTCGGACCAATCAGAGAGCTCCATTTTCAAAGTTTTCCGATCGGCACGCCCTTCGGTGAGCGTGATCAGGCCCTCGGGGCCTATGGGCCCTCTGTACGGCGGACCAATCGGAGCGTCCCATATGGGCCAATCGGAGAACGGGGTATTCAGAGCGGTCCGTTCGGCACGAAATCCGGCGTGCGTGATCGGCACCTCGAGGACAAAGGGCCGTACGGGTTTCGGACCGATCGGACCGCTCGATTTCTTTTAATACGCTACAGTACACAGGCGTGTACAGGCGCCACAGCTTTCGTGTACAACAGCAATAGGTTTACATGTAAAAATTAAAATTGCTCCGATTTGCTCGAAACCTATGCCCAGTAACAGTACACCATGGAGACATAAACATACTGCCATATCAGCCTCCTAGCCCCTGTCAATTTGGAGATGATGTGTACAGCCGCCATAGGAATGTATGGCGGCTGTACACGCACAATTTCTCCGAAGCAGTGGGGGCTAGGATGCTATAAAGCGGGGGTTCTCAAGTACCAAAGGGTGGGATGAACATACTCTGAGATCAGCCTCCTACTGCTTTGACAACACCTTTAAAAATTAAAAAGATGATGTGTACAACCGCCATAGGAATGTCCTCACCATTGAAACTGTTGCCGTTGTACACATGACCTTTTGAAACAAAGGTCACAGCCCCTGGAGGACCTTTACATGCACAGTACAGACACAGTACTCGGGTCAGTTACTCAGCATGCCCTGCCATTGCAGAATGTGCAGAGCTTTCGTCTCTGCTACCTTCGGTCGGGTTACGGGAAGCGACTTAGGGAGAATGTGTACAGCCGCCGAATTCCTATGGCGCCTGTACACGCACATTGTTTTTCTGTACAGAGGGGGTTCCGAAAGCACTAGAGGCCTCAAAATCGGGTCAGTGGGTCATGAGTGAGTGTCCATCGAGACTGTGCAGAGAAATTTCAGCTAACCCCTCTAGAAAAAAAAAATCCTCACATATCTCCAAATTTGAACCAGGACACTGTCAGGCTCTTAGAGTACAACACCCTTCTGTGCAAGAATTGATCATTTTGATCAATTAAGAAAACCGCTTAATCTTGGGGGCTGACGCTGAAATATGTTGATCCTTGGACACTCTAGAGCAATCTAAGTTTTGATTCATATCTGTGGGATGTTTGTAGGCCGTACGGGAAAGGCGTACAGTGCCAATAGGTTTATATGGCGGCTGTACATTCCTTTATTTCCACACTTAACGGAGAGCTAGGAGGCTGATATTCCAGTATGTTAGTGTCAACACTTGTTACTTTAACACCACCGAGCGATAGCCTCCTATCATGCACCAGTTTGGAGAAACAGGCGTGTACAGCCGCCATAGGTCGGTGTACAACCGCCATAGGTTTACATGTTAAAATTAAAATTGCTCGGATTGGCTCGAAACCTATGCACAGTAACAGTACACCATGGAGACATGAACATACTGCCATATCAGCCTCCTAGACCAAGAATCTTTGGAGATATTGACCCGTGTACACTGACATGTGGGGGCTGTACGCGGCCGTTTCTCACGATCGGTTGGGAGTAGGAGGCTGATCTCAGAGTATGTTCATCCCACCCTTTGGTACTTGAGGACCCCCGCTTATTAGCCTCCTAGCCCCCACCACTTTGGAGAAATGTGGCGTGTACCGCCGCCATAGGTTTGTGTACAAAAGCAATGGCGGCTGTACACGCCACATTTCTCCAAAACGGTGGGGGCTAGGAGGCTGTACAGCGGGGGTCTTCAAGTACCAAGGAGTGGCATGAACATACTCTGAGATCAGCCTCCTACCCCCAGCCACTTTGGAGATATTGACCTGAGACAGGCGTGTACAGCCGCCATAGGGCAGTGTACAGCCGCAATAGGTTTGCATGGTGAGTGTACGGGTCAATATCTCCAAAGTGACAGGGGCTAGGAGGCTGATATGGCAGTATGTTCATACCTCCATGGTACTCTTTAAGTGTGCTGTGTTTCGAGGCAATCCGAGCAATTTGAATTTTTGACCAAAATCTCAAAATCTCAAAATTGACTTCCAGCAGCCAAGAGGGTAAAATTCAACTTTCTCCAATCCTTACGGTATTCGGAGGGCTTGTCCCTTATGGTAAGAGGATGCTGAGGTTACATTATGAGCCTCCTACCCCCAGCCACTTTGGAGATATTGGCCTGGAAACTCACCATGCAAACCTATTGCGGCTGTACACCGACCTATGGCGGCTGTACACGCCAGTCTCAGGTCAATATCTCCAAAGTGGCTAGGGCTAGGAGGCTGATCTCAGAGTATGTTCATCCCACCCTTTGGTACTTGAGGACCCCCGCTTTACAGCCTCCTAGCCCCCACGACTTTGGAGAAATGTGGCGTGTACAGCCGCCATAGGTCGGTGTACAGCCGCAATAGGTTTGCATGGTGAGTGTACGGGTCAATATCTCCAAAGTGCAAGGTCATAGCCTCTCCCAACCACCACCTCATCCCACTAATTCCTAGGCTAGCTTTCAAATGAGACCATCCGTGAAGTTCTACGACGTTCCGTTAATTTCTCGATACATGTCAATGCATTGTCTATACATGTCAATGCATTGTCTATGCGGTGCTTTTTGGTTAGGTTAGGGTTAGGTTGGCAATATCTCCAGAGTGCAAGGTCATAGCCTCTCCCAACCACCACCTCATCCCACTAATTCCTAGGCTAGCTTTCAAATGAGACCATCCGTGAAGCTCTACGACGTTCCGTAAATTTTTCGATACATGTCAATGCATTGTCTATACATGTCAATGCATTGTCTATGCGGTGCTTTTTGGTTAGGTTAGGGTTAGGTTGGCAATATCTCCAGAGTGCAAGGTCATAGCCTCTCCCAACCACCACCTCATCCCACTAATTCCTAGGCTAGCTTTCAAATGAGACCATCCGTGAAGCTCTACGACGTTCCTTTAATTTTCTCCAATTTCGATACATGTCAATGCATTGTCTATGCGGTGCTTTTTGGTTAGGTTAGGGTTAGGTTGGCAATATCTCCAGAATGAAAGGTCATAGCCTCTCCCAACCACCACCTACCCCCACTAATTCCTAGGCTAGCTTTCAAATGAAACCATCCGTGAAGCTCTACGACGTTCCGTTAATTTTGCCCATTTTCTGGCAAACGGTTATAACCAAAGTTATAACCGTTTGCCAGATAGGCTATATCTCCAGTGTAGAAGTTGGTAGCTACTCAGAACCACAACTTCCCCCCACTAATTCCTAGGCTAGCTTTCAAATGAAACCATCCGTGAAGCTCTACGACGTTTCATTAATTTTAACATGTAAACCTATGGCGGTTGTACACCGACCTATGGCGGCTGTACACGCCTGTTTCTCCAAACTGGTGCGGTATAGGAGGCTATCGCTCGGTGATGTTAAAGTAACAAGTGTTGACACTAACATACTGGAATATCAGCCTCCTAGCTCTCCGTTAAGTGTGGAAATAAAGGAATGTACAGCCGCCATATAAACCTATTGGCACTGTACGCCTTTCCCGTACGGCCTACAAACATCTCACAGATATGAATCAAAACTTAGATTGCTCTAGAGTGTCCAAGGATCAACATATTTCAGCGTCAGCCCCCAAGATCAAGCGGTTTTCATTTTGGAAGGGGGGAAGTGTCCAATTTGGTGAGGTCAGTTTAGGAAGCATTAATGTTTCCTGAATTGACGTCAATTTAGGAAGCGTTTCTGTTTCCCGAATTGACATTGCGGTCCTGGTTTTTGCAAAGGTACACTACACTCAAGCCCACTGTAGCTAGTCTCAGGGTATGCTAGAACCCCCACACACCAAGGTGCAATACTCTAAGTTAATAAAAAAGTGTCCAAATTGATGCTGCCATTTGCCATATGGTCAAGGTGAGGTTAAGTTACTTCCTGATGTCCGATTAACTCAGGACCAGCTTAGCTGATCTCAGGGTGTGCTTAAACACTCACACAGTAAAGTGCAAGGCTGTACTTTGAAAGGAAGTGTCCAATTTGGTGATGTCAGTTAAGGAAGCATTAATGTTTCCTGAAATGACGTCAATTTAGGAAGCGTTTCTGTTTCCCGAATTGACATTGCGGTTCTGGTTTTTGCAAAGGTACACTACACTCAAGCCCACTGTAGCTAGTCTCTGGGTATGCTAGAACCCCCACACACCAAGGTGCAATACTCTAAGTTAATAAAAAAGTGTCCAAATTGATGCTGCCATTTGCCATATGGTCAAGGTGAGGTTAAGTTACTTCCTGATGTCCGATTAACTCAGGACCAGCTTAGCTGGTCTCAGGGTTTGCTTAAACACTCACACAGTAAAGTGCAAGGCTGTACTGTGAAAGGAAGTGTCCAATTTGGTGATGTCAGTTAAGGAAGCATTAATGTTTCCTGAATTGACGTCGATTTAGGAAGCGTTTCTGTTTCCCGAATTGACATTGCGGTTCTGGTCTTTGCAAAGGTACACTACACTCAAGCCCACTGTAGCTAGTCTCAGGGCATGCTAAAACCCCCACACACCAAGGTAAAATACTCTAAGTTAATAAGAAGTGTCCAAATTGATGGCGTCCATTTGCCATATGGTCAAGGTGTGGTTTGGGTACTTCCTGAGGTCCAATCAACTCAGGACCAGCTTAGCTGGTCTCAGGGTGTGCTTAAACACTCACACAGTAAAGTGCAAGGCTGTACTTTGAAAGGAAGTGTCCAATTTGGTGATGTCAGTTCAGGAAGCATTAATGTTTCCTGAATTGACGTCTATTTAGGAAGCGTTTCTGTTTCCCAAATTGACATTCCGGTTCTGGTCTTTGCAAAGGTACACTACACTCAAGCCCACTGTAGCTAGTCTCAGGGCATGCTAAAACCCCCACACACCAAGGTAAAATACTCTAAGTTAATAAGAAGTGTCCAAATTGATGGCGTCCATTTGCCATATGGTCAAGGTGTGGTTTGGGTACTTCCTGATGTCCAATCAACTCAGGACCAGCTTAGCTGGTCTCAGGGTGTGCTTAAACACTCACACAGTAAAGTGCAAGGCTGTACTTTGAAAGGAAGTGTCCAATTTGGTGATGTCAGTTAAGGAAGCATTAATGTTTCCTGAAATGACGTCAATTTAGGAAGCGTTTCTGTTTCCCGAATTGACATTGCGGTTCTGGTTTTTGCAAAGGTACACTACACTCAAGCCCACTGTAGCTAGTCTCTGGGTATGCTAGAACCCCCACACACCAAGGTGCAATACTCTAAGTTAATAAAAAAGTGTCCAAATTGATGCTGCCATTTGCCATATGGTCAAGGTGAGGTTAAGTTACTTCCTGATGTCCGATTAACTCAGGACCAGCTTAGCTGGTCTCAGGGTGTGCTTAAACACTCACGCAGTAAAGTGCAAGGCTGTACTTTGAAAGGAAGTGTCCAATTTGGTGATGTCAGTTAAGGAAGCATTAATGTTTCCTGAATTGACGTCAATTTAGGAAGCGTTTCTGTTTCCTGAATTGACATTGCGGTTCTGGTTTTTGCAAAGGTACACTACACTCAAGCCCACTGTAGCTAGTCTCAGGGTATGCTAGAACCCCCACACACCAAGGTGCAAAACTCTAAGTTAATAAGAAGTGTCCAAATTGATGCTGCCATTTGCCATATGGTCAGGGTGAGGTTAAGTTACTTCCTGATGTCCGATTAACTCAGGACCAGCTTAGCTGGTCTCAGGGTGTGCTTAAACACTCACGCAGTAAAGTGCAAGGCTGTACTTTGAAAGGAAGTGTCCAATTTGGTGATGTCAGTTAAGGAAGCATTAATGTTTCCTGAATTGACGTCAATTTAGGAAGCGTTTCTGTTTCCCGAATTGACATTGCGGTTGACCTTTACAACATTTCATGGTGGTCATGACCTTTCTGCTACAACTAGACACTTGATTCCTTTTCTGCTTTAAAGTTGGCTTCGAGGACAATGTGTGACATGATTTTTGTGCCCATCGGTGCATGGCAAGACACTGAAAATGAGCCTCAAAGTTTGCAAGGTCGCCATGTTTCCCAAAATGACACTGTGTCCATTAGGGAACAGTTTTGTGTACATTAAATATTACATTACATATTTAGTTAGTTTTGTGTCCCTCGTGGCCAGTCGATTGCTTGCCAAGTGGACCGATGCTTCCCTCGTGGACAGACGATGCTTGCCAAGTGGACAAATGTGTCCCTCGTGGCCAGTCGATTGCTTGCCAAGTGGACCAATGCTTCCCTCGTGGACGATTGCTTGCCAAGTGGACCAATGCTTCCCTCGTGGACAGACGATGCTTGCCAAGTGGACAGATGCTTCCCTCGCGGACAGCCCCCTGGGGGCCCCGAAGTGACAAATGCTTCCCGGGTGGACGATTGCTTGCCAAGTGGACCGATGCTTCCCTCGTGGACAGTTGACCTTTACAACATTTCATGGTGGTCATGACCTTTCTGCTACAACTAGACACTTGATTCCTTTTCTGCTTTAAAGTTGGCTTCGAGGACAATGTGTGACATGATTTTTGTGCCCATCGGTGCATGGCAAGACACTGAAAATGAGCCTCAAAGTTTGCAAGGTCGCCATGTTTCCCAAAATGACACTGTGTCCATTAGGGAACAGTTTTGTGTACATTAAATATTACATTACAGGACTTTCTGAAGCCTCAGAGATCCCATATTTCACACACAGAGTAGGGACATGGCCTACTACAGTCATGTGAAGTGAAAACTCTCCAAGTCCCTTGGGGAAAAAAGATTGTTTATTTGAGAAATCTAGGCGAAGACACTGTTAGGCTTATAGCCCGCAACACCCTCTTTCATAGTTGGTCAGATTGGAGTCATTTTTTTTCTGAACATGCGTGAGCTCTGATCTTTTAGTATGTTGTTGCCAGACCCAAGTGGAGTACAGTAGGCTTGGTTTGGACCTGCTGGGACCCAGCATGCCAGTGCCACACAACTGTCATTTTGGGGTACTTTTGCATTGAAAATGTTTTCAATGGGAAATGCTTCTCAAATGGACACCCTTCAAATGATCATATTTCATGTAGAAATTGTCAGAATGGCTTGAAACCTGCACCAAACCCTCAACTCGGAACACAGATTTAGCATGTAGAGCACTGGTTCTGTAAACCCTCTGCATTCCTATATCCTTTCAGGAATGTCCCTCAAGAATGGGACAAGGAGAGCCTTGTAGAGCAGCTTTTGTTATGAAACATATCTCAGATTTGTTTCAGTACATTGATAGTAAGTATCCAATTTGGGATGTCCAGTGTGGTTCTGGGTTTTGCAAAGGTACACTAAACTCAATACCACTGTAGCTGTTCTAAGTGTGTGCTAAAACCCCCTCTCACTAATGTGCATTGCTGTACACCATATGGAAAAAGGTTTCCCCGGTGTAGGATAAGCACCCCCCCATGGACAGTCGATGCTTGCCAAGTTGACCAATGCTTCCCTCGTGGACAGACAATGCTTGCCAAGTGGACCAATGCTTCCCTCGTGGACAGTTGATTGCTTGCCAAGTGGACCAATGCTTCCCTCGTGGACAGTCGATTGCTTGCCAAGTGAACCAATGCTTCCCTCGTGGCCAGTCGATTGCTTGCCAAGTGGACCGATGCTTCCCTCGTGGACGATTGCTTGCCAAGTGGACCAATGCTTCCCTCGTGGACAGTCGATTGCTTGCCAAGTGGACCAATGCTTCCCTCGTGGACAGTTGATTGCTTGCCAAGTGGACCAATGCTTCCCTCGTGGACAGACGATTGCTTGCCAAGTGGACCAATGCTTCCCTCGTGGACAGACGATGCTTGCCAAGTGGACAAATGTGTCCCTCGTGGCCAGTCGATTGCTTGCCAAGTGGACCAATGCTTCCCTCGTGGACGATTGCTTGCCAAGTGGACCAATGCTTCCCTCGTGGACGGACGATGCTTGCCAAGTGGACAGATGCTTCCCTCGCGGACAGCCCCCTGGGGGCCCCGAAGTGACAAATGCTTCCCGGGTGGACGATTGCTTGCCAAGTGGACCGATGCTTCCCTCGTGGACAGTTGACCTTTACAACATCTCATGGTGGTCATGACCTTTCTGCTACAACTAGACACTTGATTCCTTTTCTGCTTTAAAGTTGGCTTCGAGGACAATGTGTGACATGATTTTTGTGCCCATCGGTGCATGGCAAGACACTGACAATGAGCCTCAAAGTTTGCAAGGTCGCCAGGTTTCCCAAAATGACACTGTGTCCATTAGGGAACAGTTTTGTGTACATTAAATATTACATTACAGGACTTTCTGAAGCCTCAGAGATCCCATATTTCACACACAGAGCGGGGACATGGCCTACTACAGTCATGTGAAGTGAAAACTCTCCAAGTCCCTTGGGGAAAAAAGATTGTTTATTTGAGAAATCTAGGCGAAGACACTGTTAGGCTTATAGCCCGCAACACCCTCTTTCATAGTTGGTCAGATTGGAGTCATTTTTTTTCTGAACATGCGTGAGCTCTGATCTTTTAGTATGTTGTTGCCAGACCCAAGTGGAGTACAGTAGGCTTGGTTTGGACCTGCTGGGACCGAGCATGCCAGTGCCACACAACTGTCATTTTGGGGTACTTTTGCATTGAAAATGTTTTCAATGGGAAATGCTTCTCAAATGGACACCCTTCAAATGATCATATTTCATGTAGAAATTGTCAGAATGGCTTGAAACCTGCACCAAACCCTCAACTCGGAACACAGATTTCAGCATGTAGAGCACTGGTTCTGTAAACCCTCTGCATTCCTATATCCTTTCAGGAATGTCCCTCAAGAATGGGACAAGGAGAGCCTTGTAGAGCAGCTTTTGTTATGAAACATATCTCAGATTTGTTTCAGTACATTGATAGTAAGTATCAAATTTGGGATGTCCAGTGTGGTTCTGGGTTTTGCAAAGGTACACTAAACTCAATACCACTGTAGCTGTTCTAAGGGTGTGCTAAAACCCCCTCTCACTAATGTGCATTGCTGTACACCATATGGAAAAAGGTTTCCCCGGTGTAGGATAAGCACCCCCCCATGGACAGTCGATGCTTGCCAAGTTGACCAATGCTTCCCTCGTGGACAGACAATGCTTGCCAAGTGGACCAATGCTTCCCTCGTGGACAGTTGATTGCTTGCCAAGTGGACCAATGCTTCCCTCGTGGACAGTCGATTGCATGCCAAGTGGACCAATGCTTCCCTCGTGGACAGTTGATTGCTTGCCAAGTGGACCAATGCTTCCCTCGTGGACAGTCGATTGCATGCCAAGTGGACCAATGCTTCCCTCGTGGACAGACGATGCTTGCCAAGTGGACGAATGTGTCCCTCGTGGCCAGTCGATTGCTTGCCAAGTGGACCGATGCTTCCCTCGTGGACAGACGATGCTTGCCAAGTGGACAAATGTGTCCCTCGTGGCCAGTCGATTGCTTGCCAAGTGGACCAATGCTTCCCTCGTGGACGATTGCTTGCCAAGTGGACCAATGCTTCCCTCGTGGACGGACGATGCTTGCCAAGTGGACAGATGCTTCCCTCGCGGACAGCCCCCTGGGGGCCCCGAAGTGACAAATGCTTCCCGGGTGGACGATTGCTTGCCAAGTGGACCGATGCTTCCCTCGTGGACAGTTGACCTTTACAACATTTCATGGTGGTCATGACCTTTCTGCTACAACTAGACACTTGATTCCTTTTCTGCTTTAAAGTTGGCTTCGAGGACAATGTGTGACATGATTTTTGTGCCCATCGGTGCATGGCAAGACACTGACAATGAGCCTCAAAGTTTGCAAGGTCGCCAGGTTTCCCAAAATGACACTGTGTCCATTAGGGAACAGTTTTGTGTACATTAAATATTACATTACAGGACTTTCTGAAGCCTCAGAGATCCCATATTTCACACACAGAGCGGGGACATGGCCTACTACAGTCATGTGAAGTGAAAACTCTCCAAGTCCCTTGGGGAAAAAAGATTGTTTATTTGAGAAATCTAGGCGAAGACACTGTTAGGCTTATAGCCCGCAACACCCTCTTTCATAGTTGGTCAGATTGGAGTCATTTTTTTTCTGAACATGCGTGAGCTCTGATCTTTTAGTATGTTGTTGCCAGACCCAAGTGGAGTACAGTAGGCTTGGTTTGGACCTGCTGGGACCGAGCATGCCAGTGCCACACAACTGTCATTTTGGGGTACTTTTGCATTGAAAATGTTTTCAATGGGAAATGCTTCTCAAATGGACACCCTTCAAATGATCATATTTCATGTAGAAATTGTCAGAATGGCTTGAAACCTGCACCAAACCCTCAACTCGGAACACAGATTTCAGCATGTAGAGCACTGGTTCTGTAAACCCTCTGCATTCCTATATCCTTTCAGGAATGTCCCTCAAGAATGGGACAAGGAGAGCCTTGTAGAGCAGCTTTTGTTATGAAACATATCTCAGATTTGTTTCAGTACATTGATAGTAAGTATCCAATTTGGGATGTCCAGTGTGGTTCTGGGTTTTGCAATGGTACACTAAACTCAATACCACTGTAGCTGTTCTAAGGGTGTGCTAAAACCCCCTCTCACTAATGTGCATTGCTGTACACCATATGGAAAAAGGTTTCCCCGGTGTAGGATAAGCACCCCCCCATGGACAGTCGATGCTTGCCAAGTTGACCAATGCTTCCCTCGTGGACAGACAATGCTTGCCAAGTGGACCAATGCTTCCCTCGTGGACAGTTGATTGCTTGCCAAGTGGACCAATGCTTCCCTCGTGGACAGTCGATTGCATGCCAAGTGGACCAATGCTTCCCTCGTGGACAGTTGATTGCTTGCCAAGTGGACCAATGCTTCCCTCGTGGACAGTCGATTGCATGCCAAGTGGACCAATGCTTCCCTCGTGGACAGACGATGCTTGCCAAGTGGACGAATGTGTCCCTCGTGGCCAGTCGATTGCTTGCCAAGTGGACCGATGCTTCCCTCGTGGACGATTGCTTGCCAAGTGGACCAATGCTTCCCTCGTGGACGGACGATGCTTGCCAAGTGGACAGATGCTTCCCTCGCGGACAGCCCCCCGAAGTGACAAATGCTTCCCGGGTGGACGATTGCTTGCCAAGTGGACCGATGCTTCCCTCGTGGACGATTGCTTGCCAAGTGGACCGATGCTTCCCTCGTGGACGATTGCTTGCCAAGTGGACCGATGCTTCCCTCGTGGACGATTGCTTGCCAAGTGGACCGATGCTTCCCTCGTGGACGATTGCTTGCCAAGTGGACCAATGCTTCCCTCGTGGACGGACGATGCTTGCCAAGTGGACAGATGCTTCCCTCGCGGACAGCCCCCCGAAGTGACAAATGCTTCCCGGGTGGACGGTCCACGGCGCCCTCCGGTGGCGCGGTCGGTATTGCTGCTTCCCAAATGCTTCCCAAATTGACAAAAATCGGTCCGTGGACCGATTCCGTGGACAAATGTGTCCCCAAATGATTTGGGGTCGTCACTTTGGCATGCGCTGCATGGGGGTCTTTGGGAAACATTTGTCCAATTGGGTTATTTTGTTGTACCGACGTGTTAAGTCCACCTGATGGCAGTCACGTATCATTAATCAAGTTGGAAACTTTAGACTAGAAGAGTAAACTCTCCGGAAGGGAGGTTTACTCTTCACTGGGCCAAATGGGAAACGTATTGTCCATTTGAGTAGCGATTCAGTCCAGAAGTGGGATTTACAGTACAATGGCCCAAATGGGACACTTGTTGTCCATTTGAGTAGCGATCATGTCCAGAAGTGGGATTTACAGTACAATGGCCCAAATGGTGTACAACCCAGGCAGGTTCCTTGGACGAGTGTACAGCCCAGGCACTTTTCATTCAAAAACGGCGTCCCAGACCGCGCGACCTCTCGGGACGCCGTTTTTGGGCGTGGCCTCGCCAAATCCGAACCGTGCGCCCTCCGGAGGGCGCCGATGAGCCCCCTGGTGGCCAAAAGTGTCTCGGGCCGGTTTTGAGTTTGACCCCCACCGATCGGGCTGACGTCCGGTCAGGGTGGAGGCCCGACCGTGGCCTAACGGCGTGCGGAGTTTCGGACCAATCAGAGAGCTCCATTTTCAAAGTTTTCCGATCGGCACGCCCTTCGGTGAGCGTGATCAGGCCCTCGGGGCCTATGGGCCCTCTGTACGGCGGACCAATCGGAGCGTCCCATATGGGCCAATCGGAGAACGGGGTATTCAGAGCGGTCCGTTCGGCACGAAATCCGGCGTGCGTGATCGGCACCTCGAGGACAAAGGGCCGTACGGGTTTCGGACCGATCGGACCGCTCGATTTCTTTTAATACGCTACAGTACACAGGCGTGTACAGGCGCCACAGCTTTCGTGTACAACAGCAATAGGTTTACATGTAAAAATTAAAATTGCTCCGATTTGCTCGAAACCTATGCACAGTAACAGTACACCATGGAGACATAAACATACTGCCATATCAGCCTCCTAGCCCCTGTCAATTTGGAGATGATGTGTACAGCCGCCATAGGAATGTATGGCGGCTGTACACGCACAATTTCTCCGAAGCAGTGGGGGCTAGGATGCTATAAAGCGGGGGTTCTCAAGTACCAAAGGGTGGGATGAACATACTCTGAGATCAGCCTCCTACTGCTTTGACAACACCTTTAAAAATTAAAAAGATGATGTGTACAACCGCCATAGGAATGTCCTCACCATTGAAACTGTTGCCGTTGTACACATGACCTTTTGAAACAAAGGTCACAGCCACTGGAGGACCTTTACATGCACAGTACAGACACAGTACTCGGGTCAGTTACTCAGCATGCCCTGCCATTGCAGAATGTGCAGAGCTTTCGTCTCTGCTACCTTCGGTCGGGTTACGGGAAGCGACTTAGGGAGAATGTGTACAGCCGCCGAATTCCTATGGCGCCTGTACACGCACATTGTTTTTCTGTACAGAGGGGGTTCCGAAAGCACTAGAGGCCTCAAAATCGGGTCAGTGGGTCATGAGTGAGTGTCCATCGAGACTGTGCAGAGAAATTTCAGCTAACCCCTCTAGAAAAAAAAAATCCTCACATATCTCCAAATTTGAACCAGGACACTGTCAGGCTCTTAGAGTACAACACCCTTCTGTGCAAGAATTGATCATTTTGATCAATTAAAAAAACCGCTTAATCTTGGGGGCTGACGCTGAAATATGTTGATCCTTGGACACTCTAGAGCAATCTAAGTTTTGATTCATATCTGTGGGATGTTTGTAGGCCGTACGGGAAAGGCGTACAGTGCCAATAGGTTTATATGGCGGCTGTACATTCCTTTATTTCCACACTTAACGGAGAGCTAGGAGGCTGATATTCCAGTATGTTAGTGTCAACACTTGGTACTTTAACACCACCGAGCGATAGCCTCCTATCATGCACCAGTTTGGAGAAACAGGCGTGTACAGCCGCCATAGGTCGGTGTACAACCGCCATAGGTTTACATGTTAAAATTAAAATTGCTCGGATTGGCTCGAAACCTATGCACAGTAACAGTACACCATGGAGACATGAACATACTGCCATATCAGCCTCCTAGACCAAGAATCTTTGGAGATATTGACCCGTGTACACTGACATGTGGGGGCTGTACGCGGCCGTTTCTCACGATCGGTTGGGAGTAGGAGGCTGATCTCAGAGTATGTTCATCCCACCCTTTGGTACTTGAGGACCCTTGCTTATTAGCCTCCTAGCCCCCACCACTTTGGAGAAATGTGGCGTGTACCGCCGCCATAGGTTTGTGTACAAAAGCAATGGCGGCTGTACACGCCACATTTCTCCAAAACGGTGGGGGCTAGGAGGCTGTACAGCGGGGGTCTTCAAGTACCAAGGAGTGGCATGAACATACTTTGAGATCAGCCTCCTACCCCCAGCCACTTTGGAGATATTGACCTGAGACAGGCGTGTACAGCCGCCATAGGGCAGTGTACAGCCGCAATAGGTTTGCATGGTGAGTGTACGGGTCAATATCTCCAAAGTGACAGGGGCTAGGAGTCTGATATGGCAGTATGTTCATACCTCCATGGTACTCTTTAAGTGTGCTGTGTTTCGAGGCAATCCGAGCAATTTGAATTTTTGACCAAAATCTCAAAATCTCAAAATTGACTTCCAGCAGCCAAGAGGGTAAAATTCAACTTTCTCCAATCCTTACGGTATTCGGAGGGCTTGTCCCTTATGGTAAGAGGATGCTGAGGTTACATTATGAGCCTCCTACCCCCAGCCACTTTGGAGATATTGGCCTGGACACTCACCATGCAAACCTATTGCGGCTGTACACCGACCTATGGCGGCTGTACACGCCAGTCTCAGGTCAATATCTCCAAAGTGGCTAGGGCTAGGAGGCTGATCTCAGAGTATGTTCATCCCACCCTTTGGTACTTGAGGACCCCCGCTTTACAGCCTCCTAGCCCCCACCACTTTGGAGAAATGTGGCGTGTACAGCCGCCATAGGTCGGTGTACAGCCGCAATAGGTTTGCATGGTGAGTGTACGGGTCAATATATCCAAAGTGCAAGGTCATAGCCTCTCCCAACCACCACCTCATCCCACTAATTCCTAGGCTAGCTTTCAAATGAGACCATCCGTGAAGTTCTACGACGTTCCGTTAATTTCTCGATACATGTCAATGCATTGTCTAAACATGTCAATGCATTGTCTATGCGGTGCTTTTTGGTTAGGTTAGGGTTAGGTTGGCAATATCTCCAGAGTGCAAGGTCATAGCCTCTCCCAACCACCACCTCATCCCACTAATTCCTAGGCTAGCTTTCAAATGAGACCATCCGTGAAGCTCTACGACGTTCCGTAAATTTTTCGATACATGTCAATGCATTGTCTATACATGTCAATGCATTGTCTATGCGGTGCTTTTTGGTTAGGTTAGGGTTAGGTTGGCAATATCTCCAGAGTGCAAGGTCATAGCCTCTCCCAACCACCACCTCATCCCACTAATTCCTAGGCTAGCTTTCAAATGAGACCATCCGTGAAGCTCTACGACGTTCCTTTAATTTTCTCCAATTTCGATACATGTCAATGCATTGTCTATGCGGTGCTTTTTGGTTAGGTTAGGGTTAGGTTGGCAATATCTCCAGAGTGCAAGGTCATAGCCTCTCCCAACCACCACCTCATCCCACTAATTCCTAGGCTAGCTTTCAAATGAGACCATCCGTGAAGTTCTACAACGTTCCTTTAATTTTCTCCAATTTCGATACATGTCAATGCATTGTCTATGCGGTGCTTTTTGGTTAGGTTAGGGTTAGGTTGGCAATATCTCCAGAATGAAAGGTCATAGCCTCTCCCAACCACCACCTACCCCCACTAATTCCTAGGCTAGCTTTCAAATGAAACCATCCGTGAAGCTCTACGACGTTCCGTTAATTTTGCCCATTTTCTGGCAAACGGTTATAACCAAAGTTATAACCGTTTGCCAGATAGGCTATATCTCCAGTGTAGAAGTTGGTAGCTACTCAGAACCACAACTTCCCCCCACTAATTCCTAGGCTAGCTTTCAAATGAAACCATCCGTGAAGCTCTACGACGTTTCATTAATTTTAACATGTAAACCTATGGCGGTTGTACACCGACCTATGGCGGCTGTACACGCCTGTTTCTCCAAACTGGTGCGGTATAGGAGGCTATCGCTCGGTGATGTTAAAGTAACAAGTGTTGACACTAACATACTGGAATATCAGCCTCCTAGCTCTCCGTTAAGTGTGGAAATAAAGGAATGTACAGCCGCCATATAAACCTATTGGCACTGTACGCCTTTCCCGTACGGCCTACAAACATCTCACAGATATGAATCAAAACTTAGATTGCTCTAGAGTGTCCAAGGATCAACATATTTCAGCGTCAGCCCCCAAGATCAAGCGGTTTTCATTTTGGAAGGGGGGAAGTGTCCAATTTGGTGAGGTCAGTTTAGGAAGCATTAATGTTTCCTGAATTGACGTCAATTTAGGAAGCGTTTCTGTTTCCCGAATTGACATTGCGGTCCTGGTTTTTGCAAAGGTACACTACACTCAAGCCCACTGTAGCTAGTCTCAGGGTATGCTAGAACCCCCACACACCAAGGTGCAATACTCTAAGTTAATAAAAAAGTGTCCAAATTGATGCTGCCATTTGCCATATGGTCAAGGTGAGGTTAAGTTACTTCCTGATGTCTGATTAACTCAGGACCAGCTTAGCTGATCTCAGGGTGTGCTTAAACACTCACACAGTAAAGTGCAAGGCTGTACTTTGAAAGGAAGTGTCCAATTTGGTGATGTCAGTTAAGGAAGCATTAATGTTTCCTGAAATGACGTCAATTTAGGAAGCGTTTCTGTTTCCCGAATTGACATTGCGGTTCTGGTTTTTGCAAAGGTACACTACACTCAAGCCCACTGTAGCTAGTCTCTGGGTATGCTAGAACCCCCACACACCAAGGTGCAATACTCGTAAGTTAATAAAAAAGTGTCCAAATTGATGCTGCCATTTGCCATATGGTCAAGGTGAGGTTAAGTTACTTCCTGATGTCCGATTAACTCAGGACCAGCTTAGCTGGTCTCAGGGTTTGCTTAAACACTCACACAGTAAAGTGCAAGGCTGTACTGTGAAAGGAAGTGTCCAATTTGGTGATGTCAGTTAAGGAAGCATTAATGTTTCCTGAATTGACGTCGATTTAGGAAGCGTTTCTGTTTCCCGAATTGACATTGCGGTTCTGGTCTTTGCAAAGGTACACTACACTCAAGCCCACTGTAGCTAGTCTCAGGGCATGCTAAAACCCCCACACACCAAGGTAAAATACTCTAAGTTAATAAGAAGTGTCCAAATTGATGGCGTCCATTTGCCATATGGTCAAGGTGTGGTTTGGGTACTTCCTGATGTCCAATCAACTCAGGACCAGCTTAGCTGGTCTCAGGGTGTGCTTAAACACTCACACAGTAAAGTGCAAGGCTGTACTTTGAAAGGAAGTGTCCAATTTGGTGATGTCAGTTAAGGAAGCATTAATGTTTCCTGAAATGACGTCAATTTAGGAAGCGTTTCTGTTTCCCGAATTGACATTGCGGTTCTGGTTTTTGCAAAGGTACACTACACTCAAGCCCACTGTAGCTAGTCTCTGGGTATGCTAGAACCCCCACACACCAAGGTGCAATACTCTAAGTTAATAAAAAAGTGTCCAAATTGATGCTGCCATTTGCCATATGGTCAAGGTGAGGTTAAGTTACTTCCTGATGTCCGATTAACTCAGGACCAGCTTAGCTGGTCTCAGGGTGTGCTTAAACACTCACGCAGTAAAGTGCAAGGCTGTACTTTGAAAGGAAGTGTCCAATTTGGTGATGTCAGTTAAGGAAGCATTAATGTTTCCTGAATTGACGTCAATTTAGGAAGCGTTTCTGTTTCCTGAATTGACATTGCGGTTCTGGTTTTTGCAAAGGTACACTACACTCAAGCCCACTGTAGCTAGTCTCAGGGTATGCTAGAACCCCCACACACCAAGGTGCAAAACTCTAAGTTAATAAGAAGTGTCCAAATTGATGCTGCCATTTGCCATATGGTCAGGGTGAGGTTAAGTTACTTCCTGATGTCCGATTAACTCAGGACCAGCCTCAGGGTGTGCTTAAACACTCACGCAGTAAAGTGCAAGGCTGTACTTTGAAAGGAAGTGTCCAATTTGGTGATGTCAGTTAAGGAAGCATTAATGTTTCCTGAATTGACGTCAATTTAGGAAGCGTTTCTGTTTCCCGAATTGACATTGCGGTTGACCTTTACAACATTTCATGGTGGTCATGACCTTTCTGCTACAACTAGACACTTGATTCCTTTTCTGCTTTAAAGTTGGCTTCGAGGACAATGTGTGACATGATTTTTGTGCCCATCGGTGCATGGCAAGACACTGAAAATGAGCCTCAAAGTTTGCAAGGTCGCCATGTTTCCCAAAATGACACTGTGTCCATTAGGGAACAGTTTTGTCTACATTAAATATTACATTACAGGACTTTCTGAAGCCTCAGAGATCCCATATTTCACACACAGAGTGGGGACATGGCCTACTACAGTCATGTGAAGTGAAAACTCTCCAAGTCCCTTGGGGAAAAAAGATTGTTTATTTGAGAAATCTAGGCGAAGACACTGTTAGGCTTATAGCCCGCAACACCCTCTTTCATAGTTGGTCAGATTGGAGTAATTTTTTTTCTGAACATGCGTGAGCTCTGATCTTTTAGTATGTTGTTGCCAGACCCAAGTGGAGTACAGTAGGCTTGGTTTGGACCTGCTGGGACCCAGCATGCCAGTGCCACACAACTGTCATTTTGGGGTACTTTTGCATTGAAAATGTTTTCAATGGGAAATGCTTCTCAAATGGACACCCTTCAAATGATCATATTTCATGTAGAAATTGTCAGAATGGCTTGAAACCTGCACCAAACCCTCAACTCGGAACACAGATTTAGCATGTAGAGCACTGGTTCTGTAAACCCTCTGCATTCCTATATCCTTTCAGGAATGTCCCTCAAGAATGGGACAAGGAGAGCCTTGTAGAGCAGCTTTTGTTATGAAACATATCTCAGATTTGTTTCAGTACATTGATAGTAAGTATCCAATTTGGGATGTCCAGTGTGGTTCTGGGTTTTGCAAAGGTACACTAAACTCAATACCACTGTAGCTGTTCTAAGTGTGTGCTAAAACCCCCTCTCACTAATGTGCATTGCTGTACACCATATGGAAAAAGGTTTCCCCGGTGTAGGATAAGCACCCCCCCATGGACAGTCGATGCTTGCCAAGTTGACCAATGCTTCCCTCGTGGACAGACAATGCTTGCCAAGTGGACCAATGCTTCCCTCGTGGACAGTTGATTGCTTGCCAAGTGGACCAATGCTTCCCTTGTGGACACGCGATTGCTTGCCAAGTGGACCAATGCTTCCCTCGTGGCCAGTCGATTGCTTGCCAAGTGGACCGATGCTTCCCTCGTGGACGATTGCTTGCCAAGTGGACCAATGCTTCCCTCGTGGACAGTCGATTGCTTGCCAAGTGGACCAATGCTTCCCTCGTGGACAGTTGATTGCTTGCCAAGTGGACCAATGCTTCCCTCGTGGACAGACGATTGCTTGCCAAGTGGACCAATGCTTCCCTCGTGGACAGACGATGCTTGCCAAGTGGACAAATGTGTCCCTCGTGGCCAGTCGATTGCTTGCCAAGTGGACCAATGCTTCCCTCGTGGACGATTGCTTGCCAAGTGGACCAATGCTTCCCTCGTGGACGGACGATGCTTGCCAAGTGGACAGATGCTTCCCTCGCGGACAGCCCCCTGGGGGCCCCGAAGTGACAAATGCTTCCCGGGTGGACGATTGCTTGCCAAGTGGACCGATGCTTCCCTCGTGGACAGTTGACCTTTACAACATTTCATGGTGGTCATGACCTTTCTGCTACAACTAGACACTTGATTCCTTTTCTGCTTTAAAGTTGGCTTCGAGGACAATGTTTGACATGATTTTTGTGCCCATCGGTGCATGGCAAGACACTGACAATGAGCCTCAAAGTTTGCAAGGTCGCCAGCTTTCCCAAAATGACACTGTGTCCATTAGGGAACAGTTTTGTGTACATTAAATATTACATTACAGGACTTTCTGAAGCCTCAGAGATCCCATATTTCACACACAGAGCGGGGACATGGCCTACTACAGTCATGTGAAGTGAAAACTCTCCAAGTCCCTTGGGGAAAAAAGATTGTTTATTTGAGAAATCTAGGCGAAGACACTGTTAGGCTTATAGCCCGCAACACCCTCTTTCATAGTTGGTCAGATTGGAGTCATTTTTTTTCTGAACATGCGTGAGCTCTGATCTTTTAGTATGTTGTTGCCAGACCCAAGTGGAGTACAGTAGGCTTGGTTTGGACCTGCTGGGACCGAGCATGCCAGTGCCACACAACTGTCATTTTGGGGTACTTTTGCATTGAAAATGTTTTCAATGGGAAATGCTTCTCAAATGGACACCCTTCAAATGATCATATTTCATGTAGAAATTGTCAGAATGGCTTGAAACCTGCACCAAACCCTCAACTCGGAACACAGATTTCAGCATGTAGAGCACTGGTTCTGTAAACCCTCTGCATTCCTATATCCTTTCAGGAATGTCCCTCAAGAATGGGACAAGGAGAGCCTTGTAGAGCAGCTTTTGTTATGAAACATATCTCAGATTTGTTTCAGTACATTGATAGTAAGTATCCAATTTGGGATGTCCAGTGTGGTTCTGGGTTTTGCAAAGGTACACTAAACTCAATACCACTGTAGCTGTTCTAAGGGTGTGCTAAAACCCCCTCTCACTAATGTGCATTGCTGTACACCATATGGAAAAAGGTTTCCCCGGTGTAGGATAAGCACCCCCCCATGGACAGTCGATGCTTGCCAAGTTGACCAATGCTTCCCTCGTGGACAGACAATGCTTGCCAAGTGGACCAATGCTTCCCTCGTGGACAGTTGATTGCTTGCCAAGTGGACCAATGCTTCCCTTGTGGACACGCGATTGCTTGCCAAGTGGACCAATGCTTCCCTCGTGGCCAGTCGATTGCTTGCCAAGTGGACCGATGCTTCCCTCGTGGACGATTGCTTGCCAAGTGGACCAATGCTTCCCTCGTGGACAGACGATTGCTTGCCAAGTGGACCAATGCTTCCCTCGTGGACAGACGATGCTTGCCAAGTGGACAAATGTGTCCCTCGTGGCCAGTCGATTGCTTGCCAAGTGGACCAATGCTTCCCTCGTGGACGATTGCTTGCCAAGTGGACCAATGCTTCCCTCGTGGACGGACGATGCTTGCCAAGTGGACAGATGCTTCCCTCGCGGACAGCCCCCTGGGGGCCCCGAAGTGACAAATGCTTCCCGGGTGGACGATTGCTTGCCAAGTGGACCGATGCTTCCCTCGTGGACAGTTGACCTTTACAACATTTCATGGTGGTCATGACCTTTCTGCTACAACTAGACACTTGATTCCTTTTCTGCTTTAAAGTTGGCTTCGAGGACAATGTGTGACATGATTTTTGTGCCCATCGGTGCATGGCAAGACACTGACAATGAGCCTCAAAGTTTGCAAGGTCGCCAGCTTTCCCAAAATGACACTGTGTCCATTAGGGAACAGTTTTGTGTACATTAAATATTACATTACAGGACTTTCTGAAGCCTCAGAGATCCCATATTTCACACACAGAGCGGGGACATGGCCTACTACAGTCATGTGAAGTGAAAACTCTCCAAGTCCCTTGGGGAAAAAAGATTGTTTATTTGAGAAATCTAGGCGAAGACACTGTTAGGCTTATAGCCCGCAACACCCTCTTTCATAGTTGGTCAGATTGGAGTCATTTTTTTTCTGAACATGCGTGAGCTCTGATCTTTTAGTATGTTGTTGCCAGACCCAAGTGGAGTACAGTAGGCTTGGTTTGGACCTGCTGGGACCGAGCATGCCAGTGCCACACAACTGTCATTTTGGGGTACTTTTGCATTGAAAATGTTTTCAATGGGAAATGCTTCTCAAATGGACACCCTTCAAATGATCATATTTCATGTAGAAATTGTCAGAATGGCTTGAAACCTGCACCAAACCCTCAACTCGGAACACAGATTTCAGCATGTAGAGCACTGGTTCTGTAAACCCTCTGCATTCCTATATCCTTTCAGGAATGTCCCTCAAGAATGGGACAAGGAGAGCCTTGTAGAGCAGCTTTTGTTATGAAACATATCTCAGATTTGTTTCAGTACATTGATAGTAAGTATCCAATTTGGGATGTCCAGTGTGGTTCTGGGTTTTGCAAAGGTACACTAAACTCAATACCACTGTAGCTGTTCTAAGGGTGTGCTAAAACCCCCTCTCACTAATGTGCATTGCTGTACACCATATGGAAAAAGGTTTCCCCGGTGTAGGATAAGCACCCCCCCATGGACAGTCGATGCTTGCCAAGTTGACCAATGCTTCCCTCGTGGACAGACAATGCTTGCCAAGTGGACCAATGCTTCCCTCGTGGACAGTTGATTGCTTGCCAAGTGGACCAATGCTTCCCTCGTGGACAGTCGATTGCATGCCAAGTGGACCAATGCTTCCCTCGTGGACAGTTGATTGCTTGCCAAGTGGACCAATGCTTCCCTCGTGGACAGTCGATTGCATGCCAAGTGGACCAATGCTTCCCTCGTGGACAGACGATGCTTGCCAAGTGGACGAATGTGTCCCTCGTGGCCAGTCGATTGCTTGCCAAGTGGACCGATGCTTCCCTCGTGGACAGACGATGCTTGCCAAGTGGACAAATGTGTCCCTCGTGGCCAGTCGATTGCTTGCCAAGTGGACCAATGCTTCCCTCGTGGACGATTGCTTGCCAAGTGGACCAATGCTTCCCTCGTGGACGGACGATGCTTGCCAAGTGGACAGATGCTTCCCTCGCGGACAGCCCCCTGGGGGCCCCGAAGTGACAAATGCTTCCCGGGTGGACGATTGCTTGCCAAGTGGACCGATGCTTCCCTCGTGGACAGTTGACCTTTACAACATTTCATGGTGGTCATGACCTTTCTGCTACAACTAGACACTTGATTCCTTTTCTGCTTTAAAGTTGGCTTCGAGGACAATGTGTGACATGATTTTTGTGCCCATCGGTGCATGGCAAGACACTGACAATGAGCCTCAAAGTTTGCAAGGTCGCCAGGTTTCCCAAAATGACACTGTGTCCATTAGGGAACAGTTTTGTGTACATTAAATATTACATTACAGGACTTTCTGAAGCCTCAGAGATCCCATATTTCACACACAGAGCGGGGACATGGCCTACTACAGTCATGTGAAGTGAAAACTCTCCAAGTCCCTTGGGGAAAAAAGATTGTTTATTTGAGAAATCTAGGCGAAGACACTGTTAGGCTTATAGCCCGCAACACCCTCTTTCATAGTTGGTCAGATTGGAGTCATTTTTTTTCTGAACATGCGTGAGCTCTGATCTTTTAGTATGTTGTTGCCAGACCCAAGTGGAGTACAGTAGGCTTGGTTTGGACCTGCTGGGACCGAGCATGCCAGTGCCACACAACTGTCATTTTGGGGTACTTTTGCATTGAAAATGTTTTCAATGGGAAATGCTTCTCAAATGGACACCCTTCAAATGATCATATTTCATGTAGAAATTGTCAGAATGGCTTGAAACCTGCACCAAACCCTCAACTCGGAACACAGATTTCAGCATGTAGAGCACTGGTTCTGTAAACCCTCTGCATTCCTATATCCTTTCAGGAATGTCCCTCAAGAATGGGACAAGGAGAGCCTTGTAGAGCAGCTTTTGTTATGAAACATATCTCAGATTTGTTTCAGTACATTGATAGTAAGTATCCAATTTGGGATGTCCAGTGTGGTTCTGGGTTTTGCAAAGGTACACTAAACTCAATACCACTGTAGCTGTTCTAAGGGTGTGCTAAAACCCCCTCTCACTAATGTGCATTGCTGTACACCATATGGAAAAAGGTTTCCCCGGTGTAGGATAAGCACCCCCCCATGGACAGTCGATGCTTGCCAAGTTGACCAATGCTTCCCTCGTGGACAGACAATGCTTGCCAAGTGGACCAATGCTTCCCTCGTGGACAGTTGATTGCTTGCCAAGTGGACCAATGCTTCCCTCGTGGACAGTCGATTGCATGCCAAGTGGACCAATGCTTCCCTCGTGGACAGTTGATTGCTTGCCAAGTGGACCAATGCTTCCCTCGTGGACAGTCGATTGCATGCCAAGTGGACCAATGCTTCCCTCGTGGACAGACGATGCTTGCCAAGTGGACGAATGTGTCCCTCGTGGCCAGTCGATTGCTTGCCAAGTGGACCGATGCTTCCCTCGTGGACAGACGATGCTTGCCAAGTGGACAAATGTGTCCCTCGTGGCCAGTCGATTGCTTGCCAAGTGGACCAATGCTTCCCTCGTGGACGATTGCTTGCCAAGTGGACCAATGCTTCCCTCGTGGACGGACGATGCTTGCCAAGTGGACAGATGCTTCCCTCGCGGACAGCCCCCTGGGGGCCCCGAAGTGACAAATGCTTCCCGGGTGGACGATTGCTTGCCAAGTGGACCGATGCTTCCCTCGTGGACAGTTGACCTTTACAACATTTCATGGTGGTCATGACCTTTCTGCTACAACTAGACACTTGATTCCTTTTCTGCTTTAAAGTTGGCTTCGAGGACAATGTGTGACATGATTTTTGTGCCCATCGGTGCATGGCAAGACACTGACAATGAGCCTCAAAGTTTGCAAGGTCGCCAGGTTTCCCAAAATGACACTGTGTCCATTAGGGAACAGTTTTGTGTACATTAAATATTACATTACAGGACTTTCTGAAGCCTCAGAGATCCCATATTTCACACACAGAGCGGGGACATGGCCTACTACAGTCATGTGAAGTGAAAACTCTCCAAGTCCCTTGGGGAAAAAAGATTGTTTATTTGAGAAATCTAGGCGAAGACACTGTTAGGCTTATAGCCCGCAACACCCTCTTTCATAGTTGGTCAGATTGGAGTCATTTTTTTTCTGAACATGCGTGAGCTCTGATCTTTTAGTATGTTGTTGCCAGACCCAAGTGGAGTACAGTAGGCTTGGTTTGGACCTGCTGGGACCGAGCATGCCAGTGCCACACAACTGTCATTTTGGGGTACTTTTGCATTGAAAATGTTTTCAATGGGAAATGCTTCTCAAATGGACACCCTTCAAATGATCATATTTCATGTAGAAATTGTCAGAATGGCTTGAAACCTGCACCAAACCCTCAACTCGGAACACAGATTTCAGCATGTAGAGCACTGGTTCTGTAAACCCTCTGCATTCCTATATCCTTTCAGGAATGTCCCTCAAGAATGGGACAAGGAGAGCCTTGTAGAGCAGCTTTTGTTATGAAACATATCTCAGATTTGTTTCAGTACATTGATAGTAAGTATCCAATTTGGGATGTCCAGTGTGGTTCTGGGTTTTGCAAAGGTACACTAAACTCAATACCACTGTAGCTGTTCTAAGGGTGTGCTAAAACCCCCTCTCACTAATGTGCATTGCTGTACACCATATGGAAAAAGGTTTCCCCGGTGTAGGATAAGCACCCCCCCATGGACAGTCGATGCTTGCCAAGTTGACCAATGCTTCCCTCGTGGACAGACAATGCTTGCCAAGTGGACCAATGCTTCCCTCGTGGACAGTTGATTGCTTGCCAAGTGGACCAATGCTTCCCTCGTGGACAGTCGATTGCATGCCAAGTGGACCAATGCTTCCCTCGTGGACAGTTGATTGCTTGCCAAGTGGACCAATGCTTCCCTCGTGGACAGTCGATTGCATGCCAAGTGGACCAATGCTTCCCTCGTGGACAGACGATGCTTGCCAAGTGGACGAATGTGTCCCTCGTGGCCAGTCGATTGCTTGCCAAGTGGACCGATGCTTCCCTCGTGGACAGACGATGCTTGCCAAGTGGACAAATGTGTCCCTCGTGGCCAGTCGATTGCTTGCCAAGTGGACCAATGCTTCCCTCGTGGACGATTGCTTGCCAAGTGGACCAATGCTTCCCTCGTGGACGGACGATGCTTGCCAAGTGGACAGATGCTTCCCTCGCGGACAGCCCCCTGGGGGCCCCGAAGTGACAAATGCTTCCCGGGTGGACGATTGCTTGCCAAGTGGACCGATGCTTCCCTCGTGGACAGTTGACCTTTACAACATTTCATGGTGGTCATGACCTTTCTGCTACAACTAGACACTTGATTCCTTTTCTGCTTTAAAGTTGGCTTCGAGGACAATGTGTGACATGATTTTTGTGCCCATCGGTGCATGGCAAGACACTGACAATGAGCCTCAAAGTTTGCAAGGTCGCCAGGTTTCCCAAAATGACACTGTGTCCATTAGGGAACAGTTTTGTGTACATTAAATATTACATTACAGGACTTTCTGAAGCCTCAGAGATCCCATATTTCACACACAGAGCGGGGACATGGCCTACTACAGTCATGTGAAGTGAAAACTCTCCAAGTCCCTTGGGGAAAAAAGATTGTTTATTTGAGAAATCTAGGCGAAGACACTGTTAGGCTTATAGCCCGCAACACCCTCTTTCATAGTTGGTCAGATTGGAGTCATTTTTTTTCTGAACATGCGTGAGCTCTGATCTTTTAGTATGTTGTTGCCAGACCCAAGTGGAGTACAGTAGGCTTGGTTTGGACCTGCTGGGACCGAGCATGCCAGTGCCACACAACTGTCATTTTGGGGTACTTTTGCATTGAAAATGTTTTCAATGGGAAATGCTTCTCAAATGGACACCCTTCAAATGATCATATTTCATGTAGAAATTGTCAGAATGGCTTGAAACCTGCACCAAACCCTCAACTCGGAACACAGATTTCAGCATGTAGAGCACTGGTTCTGTAAACCCTCTGCATTCCTATATCCTTTCAGGAATGTCCCTCAAGAATGGGACAAGGAGAGCCTTGTAGAGCAGCTTTTGTTATGAAACATATCTCAGATTTGTTTCAGTACATTGATAGTAAGTATCCAATTTGGGATGTCCAGTGTGGTTCTGGGTTTTGCAAAGGTACACTAAACTCAATACCACTGTAGCTGTTCTAAGGGTGTGCTAAAACCCCCTCTCACTAATGTGCATTGCTGTACACCATATGGAAAAAGGTTTCCCCGGTGTAGGATAAGCACCCCCCCATGGACAGTCGATGCTTGCCAAGTTGACCAATGCTTCCCTCGTGGACAGACAATGCTTGCCAAGTGGACCAATGCTTCCCTCGTGGACAGTTGATTGCTTGCCAAGTGGACCAATGCTTCCCTCGTGGACAGTCGATTGCATGCCAAGTGGACCAATGCTTCCCTCGTGGACAGTTGATTGCTTGCCAAGTGGACCAATGCTTCCCTCGTGGACAGTCGATTGCATGCCAAGTGGACCAATGCTTCCCTCGTGGACAGACGATGCTTGCCAAGTGGACGAATGTGTCCCTCGTGGCCAGTCGATTGCTTGCCAAGTGGACCGATGCTTCCCTCGTGGACAGACGATGCTTGCCAAGTGGACAAATGTGTCCCTCGTGGCCAGTCGATTGCTTGCCAAGTGGACCAATGCTTCCCTCGTGGACGATTGCTTGCCAAGTGGACCAATGCTTCCCTCGTGGACGGACGATGCTTGCCAAGTGGACAGATGCTTCCCTCGCGGACAGCCCCCTGGGGGCCCCGAAGTGACAAATGCTTCCCGGGTGGACGATTGCTTGCCAAGTGGACCGATGCTTCCCTCGTGGACAGTTGACCTTTACAACATTTCATGGTGGTCATGACCTTTCTGCTACAACTAGACACTTGATTCCTTTTCTGCTTTAAAGTTGGCTTCGAGGACAATGTGTGACATGATTTTTGTGCCCATCGGTGCATGGCAAGACACTGACAATGAGCCTCAAAGTTTGCAAGGTCGCCAGGTTTCCCAAAATGACACTGTGTCCATTAGGGAACAGTTTTGTGTACATTAAATATTACATTACAGGACTTTCTGAAGCCTCAGAGATCCCATATTTCACACACAGAGCGGGGACATGGCCTACTACAGTCATGTGAAGTGAAAACTCTCCAAGTCCCTTGGGGAAAAAAGATTGTTTATTTGAGAAATCTAGGCGAAGACACTGTTAGGCTTATAGCCCGCAACACCCTCTTTCATAGTTGGTCAGATTGGAGTCATTTTTTTTCTGAACATGCGTGAGCTCTGATCTTTTAGTATGTTGTTGCCAGACCCAAGTGGAGTACAGTAGGCTTGGTTTGGACCTGCTGGGACCGAGCATGCCAGTGCCACACAACTGTCATTTTGGGGTACTTTTGCATTGAAAATGTTTTCAATGGGAAATGCTTCTCAAATGGACACCCTTCAAATGATCATATTTCATGTAGAAATTGTCAGAATGGCTTGAAACCTGCACCAAACCCTCAACTCGGAACACAGATTTCAGCATGTAGAGCACTGGTTCTGTAAACCCTCTGCATTCCTATATCCTTTCAGGAATGTCCCTCAAGAATGGGACAAGGAGAGCCTTGTAGAGCAGCTTTTGTTATGAAACATATCTCAGATTTGTTTCAGTACATTGATAGTAAGTATCCAATTTGGGATGTCCAGTGTGGTTCTGGGTTTTGCAAAGGTACACTAAACTCAATACCACTGTAGCTGTTCTAAGGGTGTGCTAAAACCCCCTCTCACTAATGTGCATTGCTGTACACCATATGGAAAAAGGTTTCCCCGGTGTAGGATAAGCACCCCCCCATGGACAGTCGATGCTTGCCAAGTTGACCAATGCTTCCCTCGTGGACAGACAATGCTTGCCAAGTGGACCAATGCTTCCCTCGTGGACAGTTGATTGCTTGCCAAGTGGACCAATGCTTCCCTCGTGGACAGTCGATTGCATGCCAAGTGGACCAATGCTTCCCTCGTGGACAGTTGATTGCTTGCCAAGTGGACCAATGCTTCCCTCGTGGACAGTCGATTGCATGCCAAGTGGACCAATGCTTCCCTCGTGGACAGACGATGCTTGCCAAGTGGACGAATGTGTCCCTCGTGGCCAGTCGATTGCTTGCCAAGTGGACCGATGCTTCCCTCGTGGACGATTGCTTGCCAAGTGGACCAATGCTTCCCTCGTGGACGGACGATGCTTGCCAAGTGGACAGATGCTTCCCTCGCGGACAGCCCCCCGAAGTGACAAATGCTTCCCGGGTGGACGATTGCTTGCCAAGTGGACCGATGCTTCCCTCGTGGACGATTGCTTGCCAAGTGGACCGATGCTTCCCTCGTGGACGATTGCTTGCCAAGTGGACCGATGCTTCCCTCGTGGACGATTGCTTGCCAAGTGGACCGATGCTTCCCTCGTGGACGATTGCTTGCCAAGTGGACCAATGCTTCCCTCGTGGACGGACGATGCTTGCCAAGTGGACAGATGCTTCCCTCGCGGACAGCCCCCCGAAGTGACAAATGCTTCCCGGGTGGACGGTCCACGGCGCCCTCCGGTGGCGCGGTCGGTATTGCTGCTTCCCAAATGCTTCCCAAATTGACAAAAATCGGTCCGTGGACCGATTCCGTGGACAAATGTGTCCCCAAATGATTTGGGGTCGTCACTTTGGCATGCGCTGCATGGGGGTCTTTGGGAAACATTTGTCCAATTGGGTTATTTTGTTGTACCGACGTGTTAAGTCCACCTGATGGCAGTCACGTATCATTAATCAAGTTGGAAACTTTAGACTAGAAGAGTAAACTCTCCGGAAGGGAGGTTTACTCTTCACTGGGCCAAATGGGAAACGTATTGTCCATTTGAGTAGCGATTCAGTCCAGAAGTGGGATTTACAGTACAATGGCCCAAATGGGACACTTGTTGTCCATTTGAGTAGCGATCATGTCCAGAAGTGGGATTTACAGTACAATGGCCCAAATGGTGTACAACCCAGGCAGGTTCCTTGGACGAGTGTACAGCCCAGGCACTTTTCATTCAAAAACGGCGTCCCAGACCGCGCGACCTCTCGGGACGCCGTTTTTGGGCGTGGCCTCGCCAAATCCGAACCGTGCGCCCTCCGGAGGGCGCCGATGAGCCCCCTGGTGGCCAAAAGTGTCTCGGGCCGGTTTTGAGTTTGACCCCCACCGATCGGGCTGACGTCCGGTCAGGGTGGAGGCCCGACCGTGGCCTAACGGCGTGCGGAGTTTCGGACCAATCAGAGAGCTCCATTTTCAAAGTTTTCCGATCGGCACGCCCTTCGGTGAGCGTGATCAGGCCCTCGGGGCCTATGGGCCCTCTGTACGGCGGACCAATCGGAGCGTCCCATATGGGCCAATCGGAGAACGGGGTATTCAGAGCGGTCCGTTCGGCACGAAATCCGGCGTGCGTGATCGGCACCTCGAGGACAAAGGGCCGTACGGGTTTCGGACCGATCGGACCGCTCGATTTCTTTTAATACGCTACAGTACACAGGCGTGTACAGGCGCCACAGCTTTCGTGTACAACAGCAATAGGTTTACATGTAAAAATTAAAATTGCTCCGATTTGCTCGAAACCTATGCACAGTAACAGTACACCATGGAGACATAAACATACTGCCATATCAGCCTCCTAGCCCCTGTCAATTTGGAGATGATGTGTACAGCCGCCATAGGAATGTATGGCGGCTGTACACGCACAATTTCTCCGAAGCAGTGGGGGCTAGGATGCTATAAAGCGGGGGTTCTCAAGTACCAAAGGGTGGGATGAACATACTCTGAGATCAGCCTCCTACTGCTTTGACAACACCTTTAAAAATTAAAAAGATGATGTGTACAACCGCCATAGGAATGTCCTCACCATTGAAACTGTTGCCGTTGTACACATGACCTTTTGAAACAAAGGTCACAGCCACTGGAGGACCTTTACATGCACAGTACAGACACAGTACTCGGGTCAGTTACTCAGCATGCCCTGCCATTGCAGAATGTGCAGAGCTTTCGTCTCTGCTACCTTCGGTCGGGTTACGGGAAGCGACTTAGGGAGAATGTGTACAGCCGCCGAATTCCTATGGCGCCTGTACACGCACATTGTTTTTCTGTACAGAGGGGGTTCCGAAAGCACTAGAGGCCTCAAAATCGGGTCAGTGGGTCATGAGTGAGTGTCCATCGAGACTGTGCAGAGAAATTTCAGCTAACCCCTCTAGAAAAAAAAAATCCTCACATATCTCCAAATTTGAACCAGGACACTGTCAGGCTCTTAGAGTACAACACCCTTCTGTGCAAGAATTGATCATTTTGATCAATTAAAAAAACCGCTTAATCTTGGGGGCTGACGCTGAAATATGTTGATCCTTGGACACTCTAGAGCAATCTAAGTTTTGATTCATATCTGTGGGATGTTTGTAGGCCGTACGGGAAAGGCGTACAGTGCCAATAGGTTTATATGGCGGCTGTACATTCCTTTATTTCCACACTTAACGGAGAGCTAGGAGGCTGATATTCCAGTATGTTAGTGTCAACACTTGGTACTTTAACACCACCGAGCGATAGCCTCCTATCATGCACCAGTTTGGAGAAACAGGCGTGTACAGCCGCCATAGGTCGGTGTACAACCGCCATAGGTTTACATGTTAAAATTAAAATTGCTCGGATTGGCTCGAAACCTATGCACAGTAACAGTACACCATGGAGACATGAACATACTGCCATATCAGCCTCCTAGACCAAGAATCTTTGGAGATATTGACCCGTGTACACTGACATGTGGGGGCTGTACGCGGCCGTTTCTCACGATCGGTTGGGAGTAGGAGGCTGATCTCAGAGTATGTTCATCCCACCCTTTGGTACTTGAGGACCCTTGCTTATTAGCCTCCTAGCCCCCACCACTTTGGAGAAATGTGGCGTGTACCGCCGCCATAGGTTTGTGTACAAAAGCAATGGCGGCTGTACACGCCACATTTCTCCAAAACGGTGGGGGCTAGGAGGCTGTACAGCGGGGGTCTTCAAGTACCAAGGAGTGGCATGAACATACTCTGAGATCAGCCTCCTACCCCCAGCCACTTTGGAGATATTGACCTGAGACAGGCGTGTACAGCCGCCATAGGGCAGTGTACAGCCGCAATAGGTTTGCATGGTGAGTGTACGGGTCAATATCTCCAAAGTGACAGGGGCTAGGAGTCTGATATGGCAGTATGTTCATACCTCCATGGTACTCTTTAAGTGTGCTGTGTTTCGAGGCAATCCGAGCAATTTGAATTTTTGACCAAAATCTCAAAATCTCAAAATTGACTTCCAGCAGCCAAGAGGGTAAAATTCAACTTTCTCCAATCCTTACGGTATTCGGAGGGCTTGTCCCTTATGGTAAGAGGATGCTGAGGTTACATTATGAGCCTCCTACCCCCAGCCACTTTGGAGATATTGGCCTGGACACTCACCATGCAAACCTATTGCGGCTGTACACCGACCTATGGCGGCTGTACACGCCAGTCTCAGGTCAATATCTCCAAAGTGGCTAGGGCTAGGAGGCTGATCTCAGAGTATGTTCATCCCACCCTTTGGTACTTGAGGACCCCCGCTTTACAGCCTCCTAGCCCCCACCACTTTGGAGAAATGTGGCGTGTACAGCCGCCATAGGTCGGTGTACAGCCGCAATAGGTTTGCATGGTGAGTGTACGGGTCAATATATCCAAAGTGCAAGGTCATAGCCTCTCCCAACCACCACCTTATCCCACTAATTCCTAGGCTAGCTTTCAAATGAGACCATCCGTGAAGTTCTACGACGTTCCGTTAATTTCTCGATACATGTCAATGCATTGTCTATACATGTCAATGCATTGTCTATGCGGTGCTTTTTGGTTAGGTTAGGGTTAGGTTGGCAATATCTCCAGAGTGCAAGGTCATAGCCTCTCCCAACCACCACCTCATCCCACTAATTCCTAGGCTAGCTTTCAAATGAGACCATCCGTGAAGCTCTACGACGTTCCGTAAATTTTTCGATACATGTCAATGCATTGTCTATACATGTCAATGCATGTCAATGCATTGTCTATGCGGTGCTTTTTGGTTAGGTTAGGGTTAGGTTGGCAATATCTCCAGAGTGCAAGGTCATAGCCTCTCCCAACCACCACCTCATCCCACTAATTCCTAGGCTAGCTTTCAAATGAGACCATCCGTGAAGCTCTACGACGTTCCTTTAATTTTCTCCAATTTCGATACATGTCAATGCATTGTCTATGCGGTGCTTTTTGGTTAGGTTAGGGTTAGGTTGGCAATATCTCCAGAGTGCAAGGTCATAGCCTCTCCCAACCACCACCTCATCCCACTAATTCCTAGGCTAGCTTTCAAATGAGACCATCCGTGAAGTTCTACGACGTTCCTTTAATTTTCTCCAATTTCGATACATGTCAATGCATTGTCTATGCGGTGCTTTTTGGTTAGGTTAGGGTTAGGTTGGCAATATCTCCAGAATGAAAGGTCATAGCCTCTCCCAACCACCACCTACCCCCACTAATTCCTAGGCTAGCTTTCAAATGAAACCATCCGTGAAGCTCTACGACGTTCCGTTAATTTTGCCCATTTTCTGGCAAACGGTTATAACCAAAGTTATAACCGTTTGCCAGATAGGCTATATCTCCAGTGTAGAAGTTGGTAGCTACTCAGAACCACAACTTCCCCCCACTAATTCCTAGGCTAGCTTTCAAATGAAACCATCCGTGAAGCTCTACGACGTTTCATTAATTTTAACATGTAAACCTATGGCGGTTGTACACCGACCTATGGCGGCTGTACACGCCTGTTTCTCCAAACTGGTGCGGTATAGGAGGCTATCGCTCGGTGATGTTAAAGTAACAAGTGTTGACACTAACATACTGGAATATCAGCCTCCTAGCTCTCCGTTAAGTGTGGAAATAAAGGAATGTACAGCCGCCATATAAACCTATTGGCACTGTACGCCTTTCCCGTACGGCCTACAAACATCTCACAGATATGAATCAAAACTTAGATTGCTCTAGAGTGTCCAAGGATCAACATATTTCAGCGTCAGCCCCCAAGATCAAGCGGTTTTCATTTTGGAAGGGGGGAAGTGTCCAATTTGGTGAGGTCAGTTTAGGAAGCATTAATGTTTCCTGAATTGACGTCAATTTAGGAAGCGTTTCTGTTTCCCGAATTGACATTGCGGTCCTGGTTTTTGCAAAGGTACACTACACTCAAGCCCACTGTAGCTAGTCTCAGGGTATGCTAGAACCCCCACACACCAAGGTGCAATACTCTAAGTTAATAAAAAAGTGTCCAAATTGATGCTGCCATTTGCCATATGGTCAAGGTGAGGTTAAGTTACTTCCTGATGTCCGATTAACTCAGGACCAGCTTAGCTGATCTCAGGGTGTGCTTAAACACTCACACAGTAAAGTGCAAGGCTGTACTTTGAAAGGAAGTGTCCAATTTGGTGATGTCAGTTAAGGAAGCATTAATGTTTCCTGAAATGACGTCAATTTAGGAAGCGTTTCTGTTTCCCGAATTGACATTGCGGTTCTGGTTTTTGCAAAGGTACACTACACTCAAGCCCACTGTAGCTAGTCTCTGGGTATGCTAGAACCCCCACACACCAAGGTGCAATACTCTAAGTTAATAAAAAAGTGTCCAAATTGATGCTGCCATTTGCCATATGGTCAAGGTGAGGTTAAGTTACTTCCTGATGTCCGATTAACTCAGGACCAGCTTAGCTGGTCTCAGGGTTTGCTTAAACACTCACACAGTAAAGTGCAAGGCTGTACTGTGAAAGGAAGTGTCCAATTTGGTGATGTCAGTTAAGGAAGCATTAATGTTTCCTGAATTGACGTCGATTTAGGAAGCGTTTCTGTTTCCCGAATTGACATTGCGGTTCTGGTCTTTGCAAAGGTACACTACACTCAAGCCCACTGTAGCTAGTCTCAGGGCATGCTAAAACCCCCACACACCAAGGTAAAATACTCTAAGTTAATAAGAAGTGTCCAAATTGATGGCGTCCATTTGCCATATGGTCAAGGTGTGGTTTGGGTACTTCCTGAGGTCCAATCAACTCAGGACCAGCTTAGCTGGTCTCAGGGTGTGCTTAAACACTCACACAGTAAAGTGCAAGGCTGTACTTTGAAAGGAAGTGTCCAATTTGGTGATGTCAGTTAAGGAAGCATTAATGTTTCCTGAAATGACGTCAATTTAGGAAGCGTTTCTGTTTCCCGAATTGACATTGCGGTTCTGGTTTTTGCAAAGGTACACTACACTCAAGCCCACTGTAGCTAGTCTCTGGGTATGCTAGAACCCCCACACACCAAGGTGCAATACTCTAAGTTAATAAAAAAGTGTCCAAATTGATGCTGCCATTTGCCATATGGTCAAGGTGAGGTTAAGTTACTTCCTGATGTCCGATTAACTCAGGACCAGCTTAGCTGGTCTCAGGGTGTGCTTAAACACTCACGCAGTAAAGTGCAAGGCTGTACTTTGAAAGGAAGTGTCCAATTTGGTGATGTCAGTTAAGGAAGCATTAATGTTTCCTGAATTGACGTCAATTTAGGAAGCGTTTCTGTTTCCTGAATTGACATTGCGGTTCTGGTTTTTGCAAAGGTACACTACACTCAAACCCACTGTAGCTAGTCTCAGGGTATGCTAGAACCCCCACACACCAAGGTGCAAAACTCTAAGTTAATAAGAAGTGTCCAAATTGATGCTGCCATTTGCCATATGGTCAGGGTGAGGTTAAGTTACTTCCTGATGTCCGATTAACTCAGGACCAGCTTAGCTGGTCTCAGGGTGTGCTTAAACACTCACGCAGTAAAGTGCAAGGCTGTACTTTGAAAGGAAGTGTCCAATTTGGTGATGTCAGTTAAGGAAGCATTAATGTTTCCTGAATTGACGTCAATTTAGGAAGCGTTTCTGTTTCCCGAATTGACATTGCGGTTGACCTTTACAACATTTCATGGTGGTCATGACCTTTCTGCTACAACTAGACACTTGATTCCTTTTCTGCTTTAAAGTTGGCTTCGAGGACAATGTGTGACATGATTTTTGTGCCCATCGGTGCATGGCAAGACACTGAAAATGAGCCTCAAAGTTTGCAAGGTCGCCATGTTTCCCAAAATGACACTGTGTCCATTAGGGAACAGTTTTGTGTACATTAAATATTACATTACAGGACTTTCTGAAGCCTCAGAGATCCCATATTTCACACACAGAGTGGGGACATGGCCTACTACAGTCATGTGAAGTGAAAACTCTCCAAGTCCCTTGGGGAAAAAAGATTGTTTATTTGAGAAATCTAGGCGAAGACACTGTTAGGCTTATAGCCCGCAACACCCTCTTTCATAGTTGGTCAGATTGGAGTCATTTTTTTTCTGAACATGCGTGAGCTCTGATCTTTTAGTATGTTGTTGCCAGACCCAAGTGGAGTACAGTAGGCTTGGTTTGGACCTGCTGGGACCCAGCATGCCAGTGCCACACAACTGTCATTTTGGGGTACTTTTGCATTGAAAATGTTTTCAATGGGAAATGCTTCTCAAATGGACACCCTTCAAATGATCATATTTCATGTAGAAATTGTCAGAATGGCTTGAAACCTGCACCAAACCCTCAACTCGGAACACAGATTTAGCATGTAGAGCACTGGTTCTGTAAACCCTCTGCATTCCTATATCCTTTCAGGAATGTCCCTCAAGAATGGGACAAGGAGAGCCTTGTAGAGCAGCTTTTGTTATGAAACATATCTCAGATTTGTTTCAGTACATTGATAGTAAGTATCCAATTTGGGATGTCCAGTGTGGTTCTGGGTTTTGCAAAGGTACACTAAACTCAATACCACTGTAGCTGTTCTAAGTGTGTGCTAAAACCCCCTCTCACTAATGTGCATTGCTGTACACCATATGGAAAAAGGTTTCCCCGGTGTAGGATAAGCACCCCCCCATGGACAGTCGATGCTTGCCAAGTTGACCAATGCTTCCCTCGTGGACAGTTGATTGCTTGCCAAGTGGACCAATGCTTCCCTCGTGGACAGTCGATTGCTTGCCAAGTGGACCAATGCTTCCCTCGTGGCCAGTCGATTGCTTGCCAAGTGGACCGATGCTTCCCTCGTGGACGATTGCTTGCCAAGTGGACCAATGCTTCCCTCGTGGACAGTCGATTGCTTGCCAAGTGGACCAATGCTTCCCTCGTGGACAGTTGATTGCTTGCCAAGTGGACCAATGCTTCCCTCGTGGACAGACGATTGCTTGCCAAGTGGACCAATGCTTCCCTCGTGGACAGACGATGCTTGCCAAGTGGACAAATGTGTCCCTCGTGGCCAGTCGATTGCTTGCCAAGTGGACCAATGCTTCCCTCGTGGACGATTGCTTGCCAAGTGGACCAATGCTTCCCTCGTGGACGGACGATGCTTGCCAAGTGGACAGATGCTTCCCTCGCGGACAGCCCCCTGGGGGCCCCGAAGTGACAAATGCTTCCCGGGTGGACGATTGCTTGCCAAGTGGACCGATGCTTCCCTCGTGGACAGTTGACCTTTACAACATTTCATGGTGGTCATGACCTTTCTGCTACAACTAGACACTTGATTCCTTTTCTGCTTTAAAGTTGGCTTCGAGGACAATGTGTGACATGATTTTTGTGCCCATCGGTGCATGGCAAGACACTGACAATGAGCCTCAAAGTTTGCAAGGTCGCCAGGTTTCCCAAAATGACACTGTGTCCATTAGGGAACAGTTTTGTGTACATTTAATATTACATTACAGGACTTTCTGAAGCCTCAGAGATCCCATATTTCACACACAGAGCGGGGACATGGCCTACTACAGTCATGTGAAGTGAAAACTCTCCAAGTCCCTTGGGGAAAAAAGATTGTTTATTTGAGAAATCTAGGCGAAGACACTGTTAGGCTTATAGCCCGCAACACCCTCTTTCATAGTTGGTCAGATTGGAGTCATTTTTTTTCTGAACATGCGTGAGCTCTGATCTTTTAGTATGTTGTTGCCAGACCCAAGTGGAGTACAGTAGGCTTGGTTTGGACCTGCTGGGACCGAGCATGCCAGTGCCACACAACTGTCATTTTGGGGTACTTTTGCATTGAAAATGTTTTCAATGGGAAATGCTTCTCAAATGGACACCCTTCAAATGATCATATTTCATGTAGAAATTGTCAGAATGGCTTGAAACCTGCACCAAACCCTCAACTCGGAACACAGATTTCAGCATGTAGAGCACTGGTTCTGTAAACCCTCTGCATTCCTATATCCTTTCAGGAATGTCCCTCAAGAATGGGACAAGGAGAGCCTTGTAGAGCAGCTTTTGTTATGAAACATATCTCAGATTTGTTTCAGTACATTGATAGTAAGTATCCAATTTGGGATGTCCAGTGTGGTTCTGGGTTTTGCAAAGGTACACTAAACTCAATACCACTGTAGCTGTTCTAAGGGTGTGCTAAAACCCCCTCTCACTAATGTGCATTGCTGTACACCATATGGAAAAAGGTTTCCCCGGTGTAGGATAAGCACCCCCCCATGGACAGTCGATGCTTGCCAAGTTGACCAATGCTTCCCTCGTGGACAGACAATGCTTGCCAAGTGGACCAATGCTTCCCTCGTGGACAGTTGATTGCTTGCCAAGTGGACCAATGCTTCCCTCGTGGACAGTCGATTGCATGCCAAGTGGACCAATGCTTCCCTCGTGGACAGTTGATTGCTTGCCAAGTGGACCAATGCTTCCCTCGTGGACAGTCGATTGCATGCCAAGTGGACCAATGCTTCCCTCGTGGACAGACGATGCTTGCCAAGTGGACGAATGTGTCCCTCGTGGCCAGTCGATTGCTTGCCAAGTGGACCGATGCTTCCCTCGTGGACGATTGCTTGCCAAGTGGACCAATGCTTCCCTCGTGGACGGACGATGCTTGCCAAGTGGACAGATGCTTCCCTCGCGGACAGCCCCCCGAAGTGACAAATGCTTCCCGGGTGGACGATTGCTTGCCAAGTGGACCGATGCTTCCCTCGTGGACGATTGCTTGCCAAGTGGACCGATGCTTCCCTCGTGGACGATTGCTTGCCAAGTGGACCGATGCTTCCCTCGTGGACGATTGCTTGCCAAGTGGACCGATGCTTCCCTCGTGGACGATTGCTTGCCAAGTGGACCAATGCTTCCCTCGTGGACGGACGATGCTTGCCAAGTGGACAGATGCTTCCCTCGCGGACAGCCCCCCGAAGTGACAAATGCTTCCCGGGTGGACGGTCCACGGCGCCCTCCGGTGGCGCGGTCGGTATTGCTGCTTCCCAAATGCTTCCCAAATTGACAAAAATCGGTCCGTGGACCGATTCCGTGGACAAATGTGTCCCCAAATGATTTGGGGTCGTCACTTTGGCATGCGCTGCATGGGGGTCTTTGGGAAACATTTGTCCAATTGGGTTATTTTGTTGTACCGACGTGTTAAGTCCACCTGATGGCAGTCACGTATCATTAATCAAGTTGGAAACTTTAGACTAGAAGAGTAAACTCTCCGGAAGGGAGGTTTACTCTTCACTGGGCCAAATGGGAAACGTATTGTCCATTTGAGTAGCGATTCAGTCCAGAAGTGGGATTTACAGTACAATGGCCCAAATGGGACACTTGTTGTCCATTTGAGTAGCGATCATGTCCAGAAGTGGGATTTACAGTACAATGGCCCAAATGGTGTACAACCCAGGCAGGTTCCTTGGACGAGTGTACAGCCCAGGCACTTTTCATTCAAAAACGGCGTCCCAGACCGCGCGACCTCTCGGGACGCCGTTTTTGGGCGTGGCCTCGCCAAATCCGAACCGTGCGCCCTCCGGAGGGCGCCGATGAGCCCCCTGGTGGCCAAAAGTGTCTCGGGCCGGTTTTGAGTTTGACCCCCACCGATCGGGCTGACGTCCGGTCAGGGTGGAGGCCCGACCGTGGCCTAACGGCGTGCGGAGTTTCGGACCAATCAGAGAGCTCCATTTTCAAAGTTTTCCGATCGGCACGCCCTTCGGTGAGCGTGATCAGGCCCTCGGGGCCTATGGGCCCTCTGTACGGCGGACCAATCGGAGCGTCCCATATGGGCCAATCGGAGAACGGGGTATTCAGAGCGGTCCGTTCGGCACGAAATCCGGCGTGCGTGATCGGCACCTCGAGGACAAAGGGCCGTACGGGTTTCGGACCGATCGGACCGCTCGATTTCTTTTAATACGCTACAGTACACAGGCGTGTACAGGCGCCACAGCTTTCGTGTACAACAGCAATAGGTTTACATGTAAAAATTAAAATTGCTCCGATTTGCTCGAAACCTATGCCCAGTAACAGTACACCATGGAGACATAAACATACTGCCATATCAGCCTCCTAGCCCCTGTCAATTTGGAGATGATGTGTACAGCCGCCATAGGAATGTATGGCGGCTGTACACGCACAATTTCTCCGAAGCAGTGGGGGCTAGGATGCTATAAAGCGGGGGTTCTCAAGTACCAAAGGGTGGGATGAACATACTCTGAGATCAGCCTCCTACTGCTTTGACAACACCTTTAAAAATTAAAAAGATGATGTGTACAACCGCCATAGGAATGTCCTCACCATTGAAACTGTTGCCGTTGTACACATGACCTTTTGAAACAAAGGTCACAGCCCCTGGAGGACCTTTACATGCACAGTACAGACACAGTACTCGGGTCAGTTACTCAGCATGCCCTGCCATTGCAGAATGTGCAGAGCTTTCGTCTCTGCTACCTTCGGTCGGGTTACGGGAAGCGACTTAGGGAGAATGTGTACAGCCGCCGAATTCCTATGGCGCCTGTACACGCACATTGTTTTTCTGTACAGAGGGGGTTCCGAAAGCACTAGAGGCCTCAAAATCGGGTCAGTGGGTCATGAGTGAGTGTCCATCGAGACTGTGCAGAGAAATTTCAGCTAACCCCTCTAGAAAAAAAAAATCCTCACATATCTCCAAATTTGAACCAGGACACTGTCAGGCTCTTAGAGTACAACACCCTTCTGTGCAAGAATTGATCATTTTGATCAATTAAGAAAACCGCTTAATCTTGGGGGCTGACGCTGAAATATGTTGATCCTTGGACACTCTAGAGCAATCTAAGTTTTGATTCATATCTGTGGGATGTTTGTAGGCCGTACGGGAAAGGCGTACAGTGCCAATAGGTTTATATGGCGGCTGTACATTCCTTTATTTCCACACTTAACGGAGAGCTAGGAGGCTGATATTCCAGTATGTTAGTGTCAACACTTGTTACTTTAACACCACCGAGCGATAGCCTCCTATCATGCACCAGTTTGGAGAAACAGGCGTGTACAGCCGCCATAGGTCGGTGTACAACCGCCATAGGTTTACATGTTAAAATTAAAATTGCTCGGATTGGCTCGAAACCTATGCACAGTAACAGTACACCATGGAGACATGAACATACTGCCATATCAGCCTCCTAGACCAAGAATCTTTGGAGATATTGACCCGTGTACACTGACATGTGGGGGCTGTACGCGGCCGTTTCTCACGATCGGTTGGGAGTAGGAGGCTGATCTCAGAGTATGTTCATCCCACCCTTTGGTACTTGAGGACCCCCGCTTATTAGCCTCCTAGCCCCCACCACTTTGGAGAAATGTGGCGTGTACCGCCGCCATAGGTTTGTGTACAAAAGCAATGGCGGCTGTACACGCCACATTTCTCCAAAACGGTGGGGGCTAGGAGGCTGTACAGCGGGGGTCTTCAAGTACCAAGGAGTGGCATGAACATACTCTGAGATCAGCCTCCTACCCCCAGCCACTTTGGAGATATTGACCTGAGACAGGCGTGTACAGCCGCCATAGGGCAGTGTACAGCCGCAATAGGTTTGCATGGTGAGTGTACGGGTCAATATCTCCAAAGTGACAGGGGCTAGGAGGCTGATATGGCAGTATGTTCATACCTCCATGGTACTCTTTAAGTGTGCTGTGTTTCGAGGCAATCCGAGCAATTTGAATTTTTGACCAAAATCTCAAAATCTCAAAATTGACTTCCAGCAGCCAAGAGGGTAAAATTCAACTTTCTCCAATCCTTACGGTATTCGGAGGGCTTGTCCCTTATGGTAAGAGGATGCTGAGGTTACATTATGAGCCTCCTACCCCCAGCCACTTTGGAGATATTGGCCTGGAAACTCACCATGCAAACCTATTGCGGCTGTACACCGACCTATGGCGGCTGTACACGCGAGTCTCAGGTCAATATCTCCAAAGTGGCTAGGGCTAGGAGGCTGATCTCAGAGTATGTTCATCCCACCCTTTGGTACTTGAGGACCCCCGCTTTACAGCCTCCTAGCCCCCACGACTTTGGAGAAATGTGGCGTGTACAGCCGCCATAGGTCGGTGTACAGCCGCAATAGGTTTGCATGGTGAGTGTACGGGTCAATATCTCCAAAGTGCAAGGTCATAGCCTCTCCCAACCACCACCTCATCCCACTAATTCCTAGGCTAGCTTTCAAATGAGACCATCCGTGAAGTTCTACGACGTTCCGTTAATTTCTCGATACATGTCAATGCATTGTCTATACATGTCAATGCATTGTCTATGCGGTGCTTTTTGGTTAGGTTAGGGTTAGGTTGGCAATATCTCCAGAGTGCAAGGTCATAGCCTCTCCCAACCACCACCTCATCCCACTAATTCCTAGGCTAGCTTTCAAATGAGACCATCCGTGAAGCTCTACGACGTTCCGTAAATTTTTCGATACATGTCAATGCATTGTCTATACATGTCAATGCATTGTCTATGCGGTGCTTTTTGGTTAGGTTAGGGTTAGGTTGGCAATATCTCCAGAGTGCAAGGTCATAGCCTCTCCCAACCACCACCTCATCCCACTAATTCCTAGGCTAGCTTTCAAATGAGACCATCCGTGAAGCTCTACGACGTTCCTTTAATTTTCTCCAATTTCGATACATGTCAATGCATTGTCTATGCGGTGCTTTTTGGTTAGGTTAGGGTTAGGTTGGCAATATCTCCAGAATGAAAGGTCATAGCCTCTCCCAACCACCACCTACCCCCACTAATTCCTAGGCTAGCTTTCAAATGAAACCATCCGTGAAGCTCTACGACGTTCCGTTAATTTTGCCCATTTTCTGGCAAACGGTTATAACCAAAGTTATAACCGTTTGCCAGATAGGCTATATCTCCAGTGTAGAAGTTGGTAGCTACTCAGAACCACAACTTCCCCCCACTAATTCCTAGGCTAGCTTTCAAATGAAACCATCCGTGAAGCTCTACGACGTTTCATTAATTTTAACATGTAAACCTATGGCGGTTGTACACCGACCTATGGCGGCTGTACACGCCTGTTTCTCCAAACTGGTGCGGTATAGGAGGCTATCGCTCGGTGATGTTAAAGTAACAAGTGTTGACACTAACATACTGGAATATCAGCCTCCTAGCTCTCCGTTAAGTGTGGAAATAAAGGAATGTACAGCCGCCATATAAACCTATTGGCACTGTACGCCTTTCCCGTACGGCCTACAAACATCTCACAGATATGAATCAAAACTTAGATTGCTCTAGAGTGTCCAAGGATCAACATATTTCAGCGTCAGCCCCCAAGATCAAGCGGTTTTCATTTTGGAAGGGGGGAAGTGTCCAATTTGGTGAGGTCAGTTTAGGAAGCATTAATGTTTCCTGAATTGACGTCAATTTAGGAAGCGTTTCTGTTTCCCGAATTGACATTGCGGTCCTGGTTTTTGCAAAGGTACACTACACTCAAGCCCACTGTAGCTAGTCTCAGGGTATGCTAGAACCCCCACACACCAAGGTGCAATACTCTAAGTTAATAAAAAAGTGTCCAAATTGATGCTGCCATTTGCCATATGGTCAAGGTGAGGTTAAGTTACTTCCTGATGTCCGATTAACTCAGGACCAGCTTAGCTGATCTCAGGGTGTGCTTAAACACTCACACAGTAAAGTGCAAGGCTGTACTTTGAAAGGAAGTGTCCAATTTGGTGATGTCAGTTAAGGAAGCATTAATGTTTCCTGAAATGACGTCAATTTAGGAAGCGTTTCTGTTTCCCGAATTGACATTGCGGTTCTGGTTTTTGCAAAGGTACACTACACTCAAGCCCACTGTAGCTAGTCTCTGGGTATGCTAGAACCCCCACACACCAAGGTGCAATACTCTAAGTTAATAAAAAAGTGTCCAAATTGATGCTGCCATTTGCCATATGGTCAAGGTGAGGTTAAGTTACTTCCTGATGTCCGATTAACTCAGGACCAGCTTAGCTGGTCTCAGGGTTTGCTTAAACACTCACACAGTAAAGTGCAAGGCTGTACTGTGAAAGGAAGTGTCCAATTTGGTGATGTCAGTTAAGGAAGCATTAATGTTTCCTGAATTGACGTCGATTTAGGAAGCGTTTCTGTTTCCCGAATTGACATTGCGGTTCTGGTCTTTGCAAAGGTACACTACACTCAAGCCCACTGTAGCTAGTCTCAGGGCATGCTAAAACCCCCACACACCAAGGTAAAATACTCTAAGTTAATAAGAAGTGTCCAAATTGATGGCGTCCATTTGCCATATGGTCAAGGTGTGGTTTGGGTACTTCCTGAGGTCCAATCAACTCAGGACCAGCTTAGCTGGTCTCAGGGTGTGCTTAAACACTCACACAGTAAAGTGCAAGGCTGTACTTTGAAAGGAAGTGTCCAATTTGGTGATGTCAGTTCAGGAAGCATTAATGTTTCCTGAATTGACGTCTATTTAGGAAGCGTTTCTGTTTCCCAAATTGACATTCCGGTTCTGGTCTTTGCAAAGGTACACTACACTCAAGCCCACTGTAGCTAGTCTCAGGGCATGCTAAAACCCCCACACACCAAGGTAAAATACTCTAAGTTAATAAGAAGTGTCCAAATTGATGGCGTCCATTTGCCATATGGTCAAGGTGTGGTTTGGGTACTTCCTGATGTCCAATCAACTCAGGACCAGCTTAGCTGGTCTCAGGGTGTGCTTAAACACTCACACAGTAAAGTGCAAGGCTGTACTTTGAAAGGAAGTGTCCAATTTGGTGATGTCAGTTAAGGAAGCATTAATGTTTCCTGAAATGACGTCAATTTAGGAAGCGTTTCTGTTTCCCGAATTGACATTGCGGTTCTGGTTTTTGCAAAGGTACACTACACTCAAGCCCACTGTAGCTAGTCTCTGGGTATGCTAGAACCCCCACACACCAAGGTGCAATACTCTAAGTTAATAAAAAAGTGTCCAAATTGATGCTGCCATTTGCCATATGGTCAAGGTGAGGTTAAGTTACTTCCTGATGTCCGATTAACTCAGGACCAGCTTAGCTGGTCTCAGGGTGTGCTTAAACACTCACGCAGTAAAGTGCAAGGCTGTACTTTGAAAGGAAGTGTCCAATTTGGTGATGTCAGTTAAGGAAGCATTAATGTTTCCTGAATTGACGTCAATTTAGGAAGCGTTTCTGTTTCCTGAATTGACATTGCGGTTCTGGTTTTTGCAAAGGTACACTACACTCAAGCCCACTGTAGCTAGTCTCAGGGTATGCTAGAACCCCCACACACCAAGGTGCAAAACTCTAAGTTAATAAGAAGTGTCCAAATTGATGCTGCCATTTGCCATATGGTCAGGGTGAGGTTAAGTTACTTCCTGATGTCCGATTAACTCAGGACCAGCTTAGCTGGTCTCAGGGTGTGCTTAAACACTCACGCAGTAAAGTGCAAGGCTGTACTTTGAAAGGAAGTGTCCAATTTGGTGATGTCAGTTAAGGAAGCATTAATGTTTCCTGAATTGACGTCAATTTAGGAAGCGTTTCTGTTTCCCGAATTGACATTGCGGTTGACCTTTACAACATTTCATGGTGGTCATGACCTTTCTGCTACAACTAGACACTTGATTCCTTTTCTGCTTTAAAGTTGGCTTCGAGGACAATGTGTGACATGATTTTTGTGCCCATCGGTGCATGGCAAGACACTGAAAATGAGCCTCAAAGTTTGCAAGGTCGCCATGTTTCCCAAAATGACACTGTGTCCATTAGGGAACAGTTTTGTGTACATTAAATATTACATTACATATTTAGTTAGTTTTGTGTCCCTCGTGGCCAGTCGATTGCTTGCCAAGTGGACCGATGCTTCCCTCGTGGACAGACGATGCTTGCCAAGTGGACAAATGTGTCCCTCGTGGCCAGTCGATTGCTTGCCAAGTGGACCAATGCTTCCCTCGTGGACGATTGCTTGCCAAGTGGACCAATGCTTCCCTCGTGGACAGACGATGCTTGCCAAGTGGACAGATGCTTCCCTCGCGGACAGCCCCCTGGGGGCCCCGAAGTGACAAATGCTTCCCGGGTGGACGATTGCTTGCCAAGTGGACCGATGCTTCCCTCGTGGACAGTTGACCTTTACAACATTTCATGGTGGTCATGACCTTTCTGCTACAACTAGACACTTGATTCCTTTTCTGCTTTAAAGTTGGCTTCGAGGACAATGTGTGACATGATTTTTGTGCCCATCGGTGCATGGCAAGACACTGAAAATGAGCCTCAAAGTTTGCAAGGTCGCCATGTTTCCCAAAATGACACTGTGTCCATTAGGGAACAGTTTTGTGTACATTAAATATTACATTACAGGACTTTCTGAAGCCTCAGAGATCCCATATTTCACACACAGAGTAGGGACATGGCCTACTACAGTCATGTGAAGTGAAAACTCTCCAAGTCCCTTGGGGAAAAAAGATTGTTTATTTGAGAAATCTAGGCGAAGACACTGTTAGGCTTATAGCCCGCAACACCCTCTTTCATAGTTGGTCAGATTGGAGTCATTTTTTTTCTGAACATGCGTGAGCTCTGATCTTTTAGTATGTTGTTGCCAGACCCAAGTGGAGTACAGTAGGCTTGGTTTGGACCTGCTGGGACCCAGCATGCCAGTGCCACACAACTGTCATTTTGGGGTACTTTTGCATTGAAAATGTTTTCAATGGGAAATGCTTCTCAAATGGACACCCTTCAAATGATCATATTTCATGTAGAAATTGTCAGAATGGCTTGAAACCTGCACCAAACCCTCAACTCGGAACACAGATTTAGCATGTAGAGCACTGGTTCTGTAAACCCTCTGCATTCCTATATCCTTTCAGGAATGTCCCTCAAGAATGGGACAAGGAGAGCCTTGTAGAGCAGCTTTTGTTATGAAACATATCTCAGATTTGTTTCAGTACATTGATAGTAAGTATCCAATTTGGGATGTCCAGTGTGGTTCTGGGTTTTGCAAAGGTACACTAAACTCAATACCACTGTAGCTGTTCTAAGTGTGTGCTAAAACCCCCTCTCACTAATGTGCATTGCTGTACACCATATGGAAAAAGGTTTCCCCGGTGTAGGATAAGCACCCCCCCATGGACAGTCGATGCTTGCCAAGTTGACCAATGCTTCCCTCGTGGACAGACAATGCTTGCCAAGTGGACCAATGCTTCCCTCGTGGACAGTTGATTGCTTGCCAAGTGGACCAATGCTTCCCTCGTGGACAGTCGATTGCTTGCCAAGTGAACCAATGCTTCCCTCGTGGCCAGTCGATTGCTTGCCAAGTGGACCGATGCTTCCCTCGTGGACGATTGCTTGCCAAGTGGACCAATGCTTCCCTCGTGGACAGTCGATTGCTTGCCAAGTGGACCAATGCTTCCCTCGTGGACAGTTGATTGCTTGCCAAGTGGACCAATGCTTCCCTCGTGGACAGACGATTGCTTGCCAAGTGGACCAATGCTTCCCTCGTGGACAGACGATGCTTGCCAAGTGGACAAATGTGTCCCTCGTGGCCAGTCGATTGCTTGCCAAGTGGACCAATGCTTCCCTCGTGGACGATTGCTTGCCAAGTGGACCAATGCTTCCCTCGTGGACGGACGATGCTTGCCAAGTGGACAGATGCTTCCCTCGCGGACAGCCCCCTGGGGGCCCCGAAGTGACAAATGCTTCCCGGGTGGACGATTGCTTGCCAAGTGGACCGATGCTTCCCTCGTGGACAGTTGACCTTTACAACATCTCATGGTGGTCATGACCTTTCTGCTACAACTAGACACTTGATTCCTTTTCTGCTTTAAAGTTGGCTTCGAGGACAATGTGTGACATGATTTTTGTGCCCATCGGTGCATGGCAAGACACTGACAATGAGCCTCAAAGTTTGCAAGGTCGCCAGGTTTCCCAAAATGACACTGTGTCCATTAGGGAACAGTTTTGTGTACATTAAATATTACATTACAGGACTTTCTGAAGCCTCAGAGATCCCATATTTCACACACAGAGCGGGGACATGGCCTACTACAGTCATGTGAAGTGAAAACTCTCCAAGTCCCTTGGGGAAAAAAGATTGTTTATTTGAGAAATCTAGGCGAAGACACTGTTAGGCTTATAGCCCGCAACACCCTCTTTCATAGTTGGTCAGATTGGAGTCATTTTTTTTCTGAACATGCGTGAGCTCTGATCTTTTAGTATGTTGTTGCCAGACCCAAGTGGAGTACAGTAGGCTTGGTTTGGACCTGCTGGGACCGAGCATGCCAGTGCCACACAACTGTCATTTTGGGGTACTTTTGCATTGAAAATGTTTTCAATGGGAAATGCTTCTCAAATGGACACCCTTCAAATGATCATATTTCATGTAGAAATTGTCAGAATGGCTTGAAACCTGCACCAAACCCTCAACTCGGAACACAGATTTCAGCATGTAGAGCACTGGTTCTGTAAACCCTCTGCATTCCTATATCCTTTCAGGAATGTCCCTCAAGAATGGGACAAGGAGAGCCTTGTAGAGCAGCTTTTGTTATGAAACATATCTCAGATTTGTTTCAGTACATTGATAGTAAGTATCAAATTTGGGATGTCCAGTGTGGTTCTGGGTTTTGCAAAGGTACACTAAACTCAATACCACTGTAGCTGTTCTAAGGGTGTGCTAAAACCCCCTCTCACTAATGTGCATTGCTGTACACCATATGGAAAAAGGTTTCCCCGGTGTAGGATAAGCACCCCCCCATGGACAGTCGATGCTTGCCAAGTTGACCAATGCTTCCCTCGTGGACAGACAATGCTTGCCAAGTGGACCAATGCTTCCCTCGTGGACAGTTGATTGCTTGCCAAGTGGACCAATGCTTCCCTCGTGGACAGTCGATTGCATGCCAAGTGGACCAATGCTTCCCTCGTGGACAGTTGATTGCTTGCCAAGTGGACCAATGCTTCCCTCGTGGACAGTCGATTGCATGCCAAGTGGACCAATGCTTCCCTCGTGGACAGACGATGCTTGCCAAGTGGACGAATGTGTCCCTCGTGGCCAGTCGATTGCTTGCCAAGTGGACCGATGCTTCCCTCGTGGACAGACGATGCTTGCCAAGTGGACAAATGTGTCCCTCGTGGCCAGTCGATTGCTTGCCAAGTGGACCAATGCTTCCCTCGTGGACGATTGCTTGCCAAGTGGACCAATGCTTCCCTCGTGGACGGACGATGCTTGCCAAGTGGACAGATGCTTCCCTCGCGGACAGCCCCCTGGGGGCCCCGAAGTGACAAATGCTTCCCGGGTGGACGATTGCTTGCCAAGTGGACCGATGCTTCCCTCGTGGACAGTTGACCTTTACAACATTTCATGGTGGTCATGACCTTTCTGCTACAACTAGACACTTGATTCCTTTTCTGCTTTAAAGTTGGCTTCGAGGACAATGTGTGACATGATTTTTGTGCCCATCGGTGCATGGCAAGACACTGACAATGAGCCTCAAAGTTTGCAAGGTCGCCAGGTTTCCCAAAATGACACTGTGTCCATTAGGGAACAGTTTTGTGTACATTAAATATTACATTACAGGACTTTCTGAAGCCTCAGAGATCCCATATTTCACACACAGAGCGGGGACATGGCCTACTACAGTCATGTGAAGTGAAAACTCTCCAAGTCCCTTGGGGAAAAAAGATTGTTTATTTGAGAAATCTAGGCGAAGACACTGTTAGGCTTATAGCCCGCAACACCCTCTTTCATAGTTGGTCAGATTGGAGTCATTTTTTTTCTGAACATGCGTGAGCTCTGATCTTTTAGTATGTTGTTGCCAGACCCAAGTGGAGTACAGTAGGCTTGGTTTGGACCTGCTGGGACCGAGCATGCCAGTGCCACACAACTGTCATTTTGGGGTACTTTTGCATTGAAAATGTTTTCAATGGGAAATGCTTCTCAAATGGACACCCTTCAAATGATCATATTTCATGTAGAAATTGTCAGAATGGCTTGAAACCTGCACCAAACCCTCAACTCGGAACACAGATTTCAGCATGTAGAGCACTGGTTCTGTAAACCCTCTGCATTCCTATATCCTTTCAGGAATGTCCCTCAAGAATGGGACAAGGAGAGCCTTGTAGAGCAGCTTTTGTTATGAAACATATCTCAGATTTGTTTCAGTACATTGATAGTAAGTATCCAATTTGGGATGTCCAGTGTGGTTCTGGGTTTTGCAAAGGTACACTAAACTCAATACCACTGTAGCTGTTCTAAGGGTGTGCTAAAACCCCCTCTCACTAATGTGCATTGCTGTACACCATATGGAAAAAGGTTTCCCCGGTGTAGGATAAGCACCCCCCCATGGACAGTCGATGCTTGCCAAGTTGACCAATGCTTCCCTCGTGGACAGACAATGCTTGCCAAGTGGACCAATGCTTCCCTCGTGGACAGTTGATTGCTTGCCAAGTGGACCAATGCTTCCCTCGTGGACAGTCGATTGCATGCCAAGTGGACCAATGCTTCCCTCGTGGACAGTTGATTGCTTGCCAAGTGGACCAATGCTTCCCTCGTGGACAGTCGATTGCATGCCAAGTGGACCAATGCTTCCCTCGTGGACAGACGATGCTTGCCAAGTGGACGAATGTGTCCCTCGTGGCCAGTCGATTGCTTGCCAAGTGGACCGATGCTTCCCTCGTGGACGATTGCTTGCCAAGTGGACCAATGCTTCCCTCGTGGACGGACGATGCTTGCCAAGTGGACAGATGCTTCCCTCGCGGACAGCCCCCCGAAGTGACAAATGCTTCCCGGGTGGACGATTGCTTGCCAAGTGGACCGATGCTTCCCTCGTGGACGATTGCTTGCCAAGTGGACCGATGCTTCCCTCGTGGACGATTGCTTGCCAAGTGGACCGATGCTTCCCTCGTGGACGATTGCTTGCCAAGTGGACCAATGCTTCCCTCGTGGACGGACGATGCTTGCCAAGTGGACAGATGCTTCCCTCGCGGACAGCCCCCCGAAGTGACAAATGCTTCCCGGGTGGACGGTCCACGGCGCCCTCCGGTGGCGCGGTCGGTATTGCTGCTTCCCAAATGCTTCCCAAATTGACAAAAATCGGTCCGTGGACCGATTCCCTTCCCCCGTTCCGTCCATTTGGGTATCTATTTGCATTGACGGTGGACAAATGTGTCCCCAAATGATTTGGGGTCGTCACTTTGGCATGCGCTGCATGGGGGTCTTTGGGAAACATTTGTCCAATTGGGTTATTTTGTTGTACCGACGTGTTAAGTCCACCTGATGGCAGTCACGTATCATTAATCAAGTTGGAAACTTTAGACTAGAAGAGTAAACTCTCCGGAAGGGAGGTTTACTCTTCACTGGGCCAAATGGGAAACGTATTGTCCATTTGAGTAGCGATTCAGTCCAGAAGTGGGATTTACAGTACAATGGCCCAAATGGGACACTTGTTGTCCATTTGAGTAGCGATCATGTCCAGAAGTGGGATTTACAGTACAATGGCCCAAATGGTGTACAACCCAGGCAGGTTCCTTGGACGAGTGTACAGCCCAGGCACTTTTCATTCAAAAACGGCGTCCCAGACCGCGCGACCTCTCGGGACGCCGTTTTTGGGCGTGGCCTCGCCAAATCCGAACCGTGCGCCCTCCGGAGGGCGCCGATGAGCCCCCTGGTGGCCAAAAGTGTCTCGGGCCGGTTTTGAGTTTGACCCCCACCGATCGGGCTGACGTCCGGTCAGGGTGGAGGCCCGACCGTGGCCTAACGGTGTGCGGAGTTTCGGACCAATCAGAGAGCTCCATTTTCAAAGTTTTCCGATCGGCACGCCCTTCGGTGAGCGTGATCAGGCCCTCGGGGCCTATGGGCCCTCTGTACGGCGGACCAATCGGAGCGTCCCATATGGGCCAATCGGAGAACGGGGTATTCAGAGCGGTCCGTTCGGCACGAAATCCGGCGTGCGTGATCGGCACCTCGAGGACAAAGGGCCGTACGGGTTTCGGACCGATCGGACCGCTCGATTTCTTTTAATACGCTACAGTACACAGGCGTGTACAGGCGCCACAGCTTTCGTGTACAACAGCAATAGGTTTACATGTAAAAATTAAAATTGCTCCGATTTGCTCGAAACCTATGCACAGTAACAGTACACCATGGAGACATAAACATACTGCCATATCAGCCTCCTAGCCCCTGTCAATTTGGAGATGATGTGTACAGCCGCCATAGGAATGTATGGCGGCTGTACACGCACAATTTCTCCGAAGCAGTGGGGGCTAGGATGCTATAAAGCGGGGGTTCTCAAGTACCAAAGGGTGGGATGAACATACTCTGAGATCAGCCTCCTACTGCTTTGACAACACCTTTAAAAATTAAAAAGATGATGTGTACAACCGCCATAGGAATGTCCTCACCATTGAAACTGTTGCCGTTGTACACATGACCTTTTGAAACAAAGGTCACAGCCCCTGGAGGACCTTTACATGCACAGTACAGACACAGTACTCGGGTCAGTTACTCAGCATGCCCTGCCATTGCAGAATGTGCAGAGCTTTCGTCTCTGCTACCAACCCCTCTAGAAAAAAAAAATCCTCACATATCTCCAAATTTGAACCAGGACACTGTCAGGCTCTTAGAGTACAACACCCTTCTGTGCAAGAATTGATCATTTTGATCAATTAAGAAAACCGCTTAATCTTGGGGGCTGACGCTGAAATATGTTGATCCTTGGACACTCTAGAGCAATCTAAGTTTTGATTCATATCTGTGGGATGTTTGTAGGCCGTACGGGAAAGGCGTACAGTGCCAATAGGTTTATATGGCGGCTGTACATTCCTTTATTTCCACACTTAACGGAGAGCTAGGAGGCTGATATTCCAGTATGTTAGTGTCAACACTTGGTACTTTAACACCACCGAGCGATAGCCTCCTATCATGCACCAGTTTGGAGAAACAGGCGTGTACAGCCGCCATAGGTCGGTGTACAACCGCCATAGGTTTACATGTTAAAATTAAAATTGCTCGGATTGGCTCGAAACCTATGCACAGTAACAGTACACCATGGAGACATGAACATACTGCCATATCAGCCTCCTAGACCAAGAATCTTTGGAGATATTGACCCGTGTACACTGACATGTGGGGGCTGTACGCGGCCGTTTCTCACGATCGGTTGGGAGTAGGAGGCTGATCTCAGAGTATGTTCATCCCACCCTTTGGTACTTGAGGACCCCCGCTTATTACCCACTGAGCACAGACACGTCTAAAAGACGTCTTTTTGACGTCTATTTCGGACGTTGAAAGACATCCAATTAGGAGCCAGAATGAAAGTTTTTTTTACGTCCTTTTAAGACGTCTTTTAAACATTCACTATTTACGTCATTTGGACGTCTTTGTCGGCGGTTCAGAAAATGCCCAAATCAGAGCCAGAATGGACGTTTTTTTAACGTCTTTTTGAGACGTCCTTTAAACATTCACTATTTACGTCATGTGGACGTCTTTGTCGGACATTCATTAGACGTCCACATAGGAGCCAGAGTTAAAGTTTGTCTGACGTCTTTTTGAGACGTCTTTTAAACATTCACTATTTACGTCATTTGGACGTCTTTGTCGGACATTCATTAGACGTCCACTTAGGAGCCAGAGTTAAAGTTTGTCTGACGTCTTTTTGAGACGTCTTTTAAACATTCACTATTTACGTCATTTGGACGTCTTTGTGGGACATTCATTAGACGTCCACTTAGGAGCCAGAGTTAAAGTTTGTCTGACGTCTTTTTGAGACGTCTTTTAAACATTCACTATTTACGTCATTTGGACGTCTTTGTGGGACATTCAGAAGACGTCCACTGAGGAGCCAGAATAATATTTATTTGAACTTTACACATTCACTATTAATTTTATTTGGACGTCTTTGTCGGATGTCCACTGAGCCAGATTATTTTGACGTATTTTACACGTTCACTATTGACATTAAAAGACGTCATGATTCAAGTATTTACAACCTTTTAAAACATCTTTTCAACGTCAAACATCCAAATGACAGCTTCAAAATTATAGTTATCACATCAGACGGCCCCATTGGACTCAATTTAAACAAATTTTAAACCAACTTTACAGTCCCATTCTGCTTAATGTACTAACTTTAACACTGCATATCTCACTTAACGTTAAATCAGGTTTAAAGAGCTTATTCTCAATAAAATAACAGGTTTAAACAGGTTTCTCAACAACTCGTTTGTTACGATGTTACGCATGTGTGTGCATGCGTGTGTGGTGTATGCAGTGGGGGTGTGATCAAAGAATCACAGGCTAAAGGGAAAAGGTAGACATGCTGGGAAACAAACGTCATGTCTTTCAAGCAAACACATTTTAAATAGAATTTATTTTGGAAATCAATAACAAAAAGATCCCCCAAACAAATCAATAACAAACATCCCCCATCCAAAAAACTCCCTCCTCATCAGCCAACAGCCCCCTCTCCCTCCCCAATCAAATAAAAACATCCCCATCCAAAAAACGAACCCCATCACACAACAGCGCCCCTCCCTCCCTAATCAAATAAAAACATCCCCATCCAAAAAACAAACTACCTTCCCATCACCCAACAGCCCCCCTCCCTCCCAAATCAAATTATAAAAACATCCCACATCCAAAAACTAGCCCTTAAACACCCCTCCCCCAACAGCCCCCCTCCCTCCCCAATCAAATAAAAACATCCCCCATTCAAAAACTTGCCCTTACACCTCCCTCCCCCTCACCCAACAGCCCCCCTCCTTCCCTAACCAAATTACAAAAACATCTCTATCCAAAAAACGAACTCCCTCCCCATCAACCAACAGCCCCCCTCCCTCCCTAATCAAATAAAAACATCCCCATCCAAAAGCTAGCCCTTTAACCCCCCTCCCCATCACCCAACAGTCCCCTCCCTCCCTAATCAAATAAAAACATCCCCATCCAAAAAACAAATTAGCTCCCCATCAGCCAACAGCTTTCCTCCCTCCCTAATCAAATTATAAATAAATTCCACATCCAAAAACTAGCCCTTAAACACCCCTCCCCCAACAGTCCCCCTCCCTCCCCAATCAAATAAAAACATCCCATCCAGAAACTTGCCCTTACACCTCCCTCCCCCTCAACCAACAGCCCCCCTCCCTCCCCAACCAAATTACAAAAACATCCCCATCCAAAAACTAACCCTCCCTCCCTATTACCGATACAATCAGTTCAATTAATACCCTGCATGGCCTCCACCTCCCTTCCTCCCGGGTGCATGCTTGAGGTGTTCTGCTGCATGCAGCCTGATGACCGTCTCTGTAGCCCCTCTGTCCCATCGCATGACTGACACTGCAAGAGGTGAACAAAACCAAAAATTAGGAATATTCAAAGACAGAGTAGTTATATTGTAGTATGCATGTTCGCATATTTGTATATGAAAAAAATACATCACAAATCACAGGATAACTCCTAGGATTGAAGTACATAAAAGTGAAACCATATTAATTCTGAAAAACATTAAACCATATTATATACTTGATATATACTATTGAAATATCAAGTGCCAATAATGTACAGACCCATTACATAGTTACTGGTTGAACACGGCAGCATACAAGAGTGCAGCATGATCACTCGCATCGCTAGAAAACCTCTGCCACTAAACAAAATCAGACACTGCCCTAGTCTCAACCACCGACCGATGACGGTTCTTACGCTGATACACTACGTAAGCTATGCTAACTATTTTACTGCATGCTGCAGATCTCTCTGGGTCTGGGACACTTCTAGCCTTCTGACAGCATGGAAAGACAGCTGGCAGGAGGGAACTGACCCCACCGGGGCTTCCACGGGCTAGCTACCCGTGGCAGCAGGATCCAGGATGTGCTGGATCCAACCCACCTTTGCTATGAAAAAATACAGTCAGCGAGAGTAAGGGCGGAATATGACTCATACAAGATGAGATGACTCCGCAGCGACCACGAGTTTGATGATCAGCACACCTGAGGCTAAGTAGGTCAAATAAGTCGACTGAAGTTCACCAAGACAAATAGTCCAGTCTGCAGGACAACAACCCTGTCCCAGTAGAGCAAGCCAACCCCAGCCCAGGTCACCCGCACAAATCCATGCTACTAATCAGAAACTACTTTCGTGATCATGTGAAGCGACATTGTTTACAAATGTTGCTTCACATGTTCACACTGTTCGCCACTTGAATTCTATCAACGAACAGAAAGACCTGCCCTCAAACAGTAGGGCAGAAACGTGGCACAGACTCATACAGTATGTAGTATGCTGAGCACAGCGATTCAATGTAATATTTGAGACTGGAGAGAGAGACTAACACAGCCTTAATGTAATGGCTTTGGGTACTATTAACTTCCATTTTTAGATAGAGGTATGACTGTTCTGCAGGTCTTCCATCACCATCAGGATCACAGGGTAATAAGAGGTGGCACTTGGATTTTAACATGTCCTGTATATTTGAAATCATATCAGTTTGCTGCTTGACCCACTGATTCTATATGTGAGAATTGGTGCAAGACAACATACCTTTTAGCGCTTCAAATGTTCTTGTCAACTCAAGAGGGCGTTTCTGTTGTTTGCCCTTGCCCTTCATGTTGAATTTGGCCATCAAGCCGTTTGTGAAGAGTCTGAAGGAACAGAAATTACACAATTTAGAAATTACTTGTGTAGTGATCCACAGCAACTGTAGCATGGGTGAGTGCGCCAAGAGTAGACTAGGTGTGGTTCTGGGACACCGTCTATTTCTGGAACCAATTAAAGCGTCTGATGGGAGGCAACCATTTGATAGCTCAATGACGTCCCTGACATTGTCCCTGCAGTATCAACAATCGGCAACTGTAGTGATCGGTCCCAATCAGATTCAATTTAGACAAGACTTCTCCCCTTCTGGTGTCTGTGTTACTGTTTTCAAAGTCCCCTTCGCTACAACATCGGAGGTAGCATCTTCATGTGGAAAATGGCAAGTTTTGACAAAGTTTGATTGTGCAATAAGGCAGGCCTGCTTATTTCTTAGGGTGGATGAGAATAATGATATACACTTGCTGTTTAATAGGACGTCCTTGCATGTTTGCCCACCGGTTATGGGAAAAGTTTCATATAGAGTACCGCAGTAATGAGTCCGGAAGAGGATGAATGCTAAGACCCATGATGAACCCACTTTCGCATCCGCATAAGCTTGTGTTAACCACAGGTTTCATTTATGCATATAACCGAAAACCCCATTGTTTTTGCCATAGACTTTCCCTCAATAGGGTCGGGACTACAAAAACATGCCCAACACTGCGGTACTCTATTTCCAAGCATAGCCTTGATTGAAAAGAAAATGAATAAATAAATAAAAAAGGCTGCATTACTATCTGATTATCCACAAATGGTAAGGAGTCCAGCCAGACCTCGTGTGGAAATAGGTCTGTCTATGCAAGACTACTTCAACACTAATATCTAACCACAGTAACGTTAGCTTTATCTGTTTCATGTAGGGAGTTCTACATGTAGGGCAGATACCTGTCAAGACTTTTGTGGACACAGTCCCTTACATCTTTCCCTCCAACTCTTTGAAGTTTCAACACCTGAGAGGGGGTAATTATTCCTGTCAATGTTTGCAAAACACTAAGTCATACCTATTTTCACTGACATACTCCTGAATAATATTGATAATTAAAAGGTAGCATACAATTGCGAGAGTGTGTCTTGCAAATCATACCAGAGCTTCGTAGGTCCGCTCATCCTTAAGCGCTTCCTCCTCCCTCTCAAAGTCCTCTATGGTCCCCAGCTGCTCAAACTGGGAAGATGGAGGGATAGGGTCACGCTCTCTTCTCTCAAGCCTCGTTATCCCGGCTTGGATTTGTACTAATTTCTCCAACATTTTCTTCTGGAACTCTGAGGGGAAAAAATAAACTTGTGCTTGCATTCATGTTCCCTCGCACAATTGCTGATTTTACACTTGAGTGGACACAGCACGGCCCGTAATAAATACCCTACCATAACAGAGATCGCAAGAAATCTAGAACAGACTGATATCACATGAAATCTCATGCTGTTCACTGCACCATTTTAACACCGTAAAAATATCCAAACTACAGCTATTCAGAGATTTTGTCAACGAGCGATTAGCAGCGACAGCTTTGGAGATATTTGGGCACTATGAAAAAATGTGCAATAAAAACAACCTTGGAGCTCGCAACCTACACACTGATATTTATTTTTATTTATTTAACAAAGATTTGGATTGTGCAATAAGGCAGACCAGCTTGGTTCTTTTCAGGGGATAACTGTAAAGATACAAAGAATATGTTTTACAACATTTGCTGTTGGGGCTTAGCTTAGCCCAAGACGATTGTGAATGGTTTAAAGAAATACAGCTTCTCTCCTTGAATGATAATGAGTGCAGCCAGAGCTTTCTCCAGCGCTGGCACGAAGGCAAGCGGCGCGATACACAACCGTGCGCTCACAAAAGAGCTGGTTAGCGCAGCTGTAGCTAATTAGACTTAGAAACACGCAGTGCAGAAGCAGTGGGGTAGACGGCTCAGACAACAACTATTAGGCCTGCGGTGTTACCCCCTGCACAAATCTGCAAAGTCTAAAGAGATGCATCACACCCCATTGACGGTACTTCATTAATTCGATATACTGCCACCGGGAAGAAGGATATCCCATTCATAGAGCATTGGTGAATATAGTTCCTTTAAGTGAAATACAAATAAAGTCCAATACATAAATATAGGTGATGAGGATTCAATTGCCAGGGGCCTGTACTACGAAGCAAGTTTGAGAAATCTGGGATTATCTTCAGTCATCCGGCTACACTAACCCTAACAAGCACACTCGGGAATAAGTGGTATCATGAAGGTGGTTATGATGTCGGTAAATCGACCCAGCTGGTCCAATCTAGATATGAGTGCGTTCACGGTAAGAAGGGAGGTATTTGCACAAAATGACCAATCGCAACCTTAGTATGGGTATTTGGACACGGCCATCGACAAGGCAAACAGCACTGACAGCAAGCACGCATAATAACCAATATAACTCTGTCCACCGCATTTTAAAAGAGCAGCACTATTATAGAAATATGAACTATATAATCCAGGCACAACACAGTCATTGCTGCCAAAGGCAAGAATGAAAACTGGCAAAATATTGCAGACTGAAGGCTGTTTTATCACTACCCCCATGAACACGAGTAGGGTAGATCACTATATTTGGGCTTCATATGTATAGCCTATTCTTATGGCTTGTAAAGCAATTGTAACCTATTCCTATATCTTATTATTTCAGCTCCAACCCTGTGAGCCTGGCAAGGGACGCATAAAGCAAGTGTAGGCTATAATTTATTTTTAGTTTCAGGTTGAAGCAGACAATGTGATTTTTCTATTCAAGGAGTTCTGAACTAAAGATTAAGATGGAAAAGTGAAGCTTGAGGTGGAGAAGTAGCCTAGCATACGAAAAAGTATTTCAGTACAACGTCAATTATAGCGAGGCATGGGTGCTAACAATTCAACTAAAATGTAGGCTACTTCTCTTTGTTCCTAGGAACGGGAGGCTAGTCTAATACATAAACAATAAAGATTTGAAAATGGAATAAAAATGAGTGTTCTCTGCATTAGCATATAGTAAACTATCCTATATCGTCTGCGGGACAGTGAGCGCACGCCTGCGACGTGCTGGATTAGCAATGTACAGATCTAACAGCTGGCCAATATAAGACGGAATACATGATTGTCTAGGAAGGGGCATGCCATTTTTCGGAGCGTCAATGATTGGTCAGTGGGCAGTGCTTTATACGAGTTGATTCGTGATCTCAAACGAAACCAGGTTTGGTGTGCAGCATGGGTTACCATGGTGATATCCTGATTAGAGGCGAACCACCTTTGTGACACTGAAAATCCTGTCTTAAACCAGAGGTTATCACGCTAACCCCATAATCCTGTTTCGTAGTACAGGCCTCTGGACTCGCTCCATGTAAACAAAATAATGATCGCAAAGTCAAGAAAATTGAGGGACTCAAAAACCAACATGCATTGCAAGTTTTCTTTAACTCGTGCTCGGGGTATGTGGTCGTGTCGATCAGACCTTCCTACTCCCGAGTTAAGTCACCACGATGGTTTAAAGGTGCCAGTGGGAAAATTATGCTATTGTTAACCATTGTACAAACTTAACCCTGGCTGTGCTATATTTCCCTGTTCAATCATTTTCAGGTGCGGTTTGATACTGGCACTTGCACTTACTTGCTGTAGGCATTGGAAATCGTGAGTCTTTTGGAGACTCTGCACGCGTGGATGCATCACTTTCAGAATCTGAAAGAAAATGCCAAATATAAGTTTGTTGAATGCTTGAACAGTGTAGAGAAATAGAAAGTAGATCTTATATAGAACATACATTTTGCAGTCTGTTACTATAAACAGCAAATGTGGTGAGCAATGTGATACCGGCATAGTAGGTCAGTAGGCTGTCACTTTTTCACAAAATCACAATTGAACAAATCCAAAGTAAAAGAGAATCTATTCAGTTTTAACAGTCTATGGAACATACTCACTTCTGGCAAAATGTGGTCACGTTAAGATAACATCATTTTTTCATAATGGTCAATATTTTTTGTTTTGTGCTCATGATTTAATAAGTTTAGATGAACTCGCACAGCCCCAGTGCAGTTCTTGCCTCTGCTGTGCTCCGCAGTCAGTCAAGCTCAATCAGTGCAGAGATCCATCCATTTTGGCCATGATGACAAAGATAGACAAATTGAGCGGTCAACCATGATGCTGACCGAATGTAAACCAGTTGTTCAAAATAGGCAACCTCACTGCCGCTACACAAGGTAAGCATGGCACTGTGAATTGCTTAAGTGTTCTGATTAATACTATAGGGCTGTATGTTGACTGTGAAAAGATGTGCAATCGATAGTAAATATCTAGTCGGTCATTAGGCTACTGCTCAATGTTTAAGTGCACGCGGCTATCAAACAACTTAGACTTTTACAGCTTGACCTCAACTACAGTGCTACTCACTGTAAAACCAAGATATGCAACTGAGTAGTAAAGTAGATGGAGAAGGTTAAACCCATGTCATCAAATCCATAGGTGTAACATTAGCACATCTATAAAAGTCGTCCTCGGACGAGCCCAACTGTATTGGTAAGGGTTTACACTGCCATGTTATGGCTGTGGGGCACAACTCCTCAGTCAGACCAACTTCAGGGGCCTCGTATATAAAACTGCGCAGGACTCACTAGAAGTGTACATGCGCAAAAACGGCGAAACATGCATGCAACAAACTCGCAGCAGATCGATAAAACTAGTCATACGCACACACCTGTATGCAATTTCCCTCTATAAATCACAACCAACTTAGAATTTGGCACACATGAGCAAGCGTCTTGTCCCAACCTTTTAACGCCCATAGTTGTATAACACATGAGAAGCTATGAATATCGGAACAATTGTACTGTGGCCTACATTCCATGACATGAAAGTAGGCTTTTGTATATACAATTAAATAGACTGTTTTTTCATGTGTGTACTTTCCTGGTACTGAGCTAATGATATCAGTTCTGCCATTACACGCATGCGTCATTTTCTATGCAAAATACAATATTACACAAAAATCACTTGACATTTGAATATAATTTCTGAGCTCAGTTGAAAGCCCCAACACTTACAGTCCTTGGATCTGTTGCTGTGCTTTGACCGCTCGCCAGTGTGGACTGCTTGTCCAATCTGGTTGCTTTGGCGGGAACGGTCGCTGTGGTGGGAGCGGTCGCTGTGGCGGGAGCGGTCACTGTGGCGGGAGCGGGAACGGTCGTGGTCGCTGTAGTGGGAGCGGTCACTGTGGCGGGAGCGGTCGCTGTGGTGGGAGCGGTCACTGTGGCGGGAGCAGGAGCGGTCACTGTGGCGGGAGCGGTCACTGTGGCGGGAGCGGTCGCTGTGGCGGGAGCGGTCGCTGTGGCGGGAGCGGCCGCTGTGGCGGGAGCGGCCGCTGTGGCGGGACCGGTCAGCATGCTGGGACCCATCACTGTGGCTGGACTGGTGACTGGAGCCAGCACCTCTCAGCTGACTTGCTCTGTTTCCAGAGTCTGAAAAACAAAACATGCAAGTTAATTTACAGCTAAATGCAGGTTAATGGAAATACAAGAGACATACAAAAGAAATATGTTGGATTCATACTCAATGTGGTTGATTAAATCACTTGGGATGGTGACTGGTTTCATGTGATAACTCACTGACCTGTGGACCTAGACTCAGAACCCATCTGGGTGGGCCTCAACTTTTGTGGAGGAGTTGGAAAGAGGGTTCCCTTGGCACCTATCATTAGATGCAGTAAATAAAATGTAAGGGTTTGTTAAAATAGAGCACTAAACTTGGAACTCTATAACTACTTGAGAAATGTCAGCTTTGGAAACTTGCCAGTCATGCTCTCTTCCTCGCTCTCCTCGTCAGATTCTGTAATTGTACAAATTGACATTTTATAACATGCATTGCGTTTTTTTAAAAGTGACCTGAAACTTGAGGCCCTGTATACATTGTTAATTGACTTTGATCTATTCACTGAATATAGCATTTCTCAAAAGTATACCAAGAATGTAGTCATCCAGCTTGTGGCTTTTCTTTTTCCTCCTAACATTGTCCTCCTCATCCAGCTGCTCCTCAACATGGCTCGTTTCATTATAATCTTCACATTCTTGCATGTCAACTGCAAGGTTAAGTCATAGACAATACAATTACAGTAAAATGCCTTGTACTCCTATCACTTTTATCATTTTATATACTTTATCATGTTTCATCTGGCAGCCTTACAATATTTATTTTGGACAAGGAGTAATAAACCTTAATAGATTATACAAATTTACCAGAGGTCATTTTGCGTTTAATTAATTGGAACGTCTTCCAGTGATCCTGGGGGGGGTGTCGATTATAGAAGGCTGCCTTTTCCTTTGTTTTCGGCCATCTAATGGTTTTCTCAGGAACATTTATCCAATTATCTGGGGCACATCCTTCCACTTCCTTCCCATTCTCCACCCACACAGCCCTGGCATACATCTGGAAAGTAACAGCACATTCAAAGTGTTAGCATGTTTGGACACTACTTAACTATGAAATTGCTACAAACAGAAAAATTCCACCCCAATTGGATTTACAGTCATACAACTTTCTTTTAAAAGTACTGTTATCAATAGGCTACTGAAAACTGAGTACTCATACTCGGTCTGATAAAAATGGTATCGGTGCAACACTAGCGCGCACACACACTGCTTTAATGGGCAGTGTGTCACTTTTTTGACTGATCTGGTACAAAAATGCATTTTGCTATTATATACCCATTTATAAACCAAATGTTTCGTGAAAGTTATGTTAAACTGGTAGCAGTGGCACTTCTACATGACAGATAATAGCCAACCTTCAAATGCTGTGTTCCATATCATGGAGGAGGGGTATGAGGACAAAACCCCCTTTTTCACAAGGGAGGCAGGCCACCTTGCGGAACAGATCGGTTTCAAGAAGCAGTTCTCTTTTCATCCTGCCATGCCCATTTCTTGTGAATACTATATTGAGAAGTTTGGAGCTGCATGGCTTATCAAACAATGCTGATGTATGACGCTTATGCAGGACATCACACACTACAGTGCCATCTCTTCTTTCCCTGACAAATGCAAATCTTTCATCTTGCAACAGAAAACAACTGTCCTTTTCTTTTGTCGAAACATACATTCGAGGCAGTCGAGGCAGTGTTTCAGGCTGTGTTTTGCTTTTGTTTGCATGTGCATATTCGATCTCTGAAATTCGCCTGGTCGCCTGTGCTAGGGGATTTCTTCCACTCCGCACATGTTTTTTGATTTGTTGGAGATGATTTTCAAAAGGAAAAGCTGAAATATCATTCAGTGAGCAATTGAAGTGGCGGACATCTTCATGAAGGTGAGTCAGTCCATGTACATTGTACACTGCAAAATATTTTCCATACAGGTCAGCACAGCGGGTGACAAAGTGTGCCATGAGTTCTTGGGCATATGGGAGGTATGCATTCCGAGTCCTGTCATCTGACTCCAACATTATTGATATGGCTACAGTGAAGGACAGGAAGTGGTAATATGTTTCAGAAGACAACACATTCTTCAGCACGACTGGTCCAGTATACAACAAAAACTGACGGAATTCTGTGGCCTTCCACCTGTCCAACTCTTCTAGACCGCGAGGTTGGCGAGCAAATTCACTAGGCATTTTTCCTCTCAGTGCATTTAGCTGTCGAGAAATGTCTCCCCTTTGCCTTACAGATAAGCGGCAAACTGGTGGGCCCCGAGTCAGAAATATCAGCATGCGTCGAACTACTCCCAAGTTGACCATATCAAGTCTACCCGTCAGCAAGATGGCCGCGCCTATGTCGGCTGCCTGTCATCCAAGCTGGTTGCTCGTTCTGTTCGTCCTGTTTGTATGTCTATCGCTGTCTGTGAGCAGTGCAACACCGTTGATTATTTACGATCAACATACCTTGCTGGCCATCCGTGCCTCGGTGGCGAGTTCATTGTCTCACCACTCTGAACAATGGAGCTCCCACCGGACTTTGCGTTCCGAGGTCCCCGGGACAATCTGGGCTCCGTCCTGGTGCTGCCCCCGGTTGAGACGTGCCAGGAGACGGGGTAGACGAGCTGGAGCTGCGATGAAGCTTCGTATGCTAGCTCGGGGCAGCCCGCTGTCCCTGCGCCATTACATCTCCGCAGCCGTAGGCCCCGGCCTAAGGCTATCCTGCCTCCGACCCATCCTGCCGGCGTTTCCCTCACGTCCACCGGCCTTCGACCTTGTGATCCATCGGCGACCACACACGAGTGTGGCTTGGGTGCCTGCGTGTCCACGGTCCTGCGCCAATGAACCAGAAACTCGCCTCCAACAACACACGAGTGTGGCTTCAGTGCCTGCGTGTAGGCAAGCCAGGAACTGGCCTGGGTGCCTGCGGCCGCTGCCTCGAGCCTCAACGTTCGGTAGAGCCGGCTCCGACGCCATTTCCTTCGGACTACTAAATGCTCGATCCATAGCGAATAAATCGTTCTACTTGAATGACCTCTTTACATCTAAAGAACTGGACTGTCTGCTGATTTCGGAAACCTGGCAAAAAGCCGATGAATTTGCCCCGCTAATTGAACTCTGCCCCCCCAGCTGCGCTTTTTCCTGCGCCCCCAGATCTTCAGGCCGAGGAGGAGGACTGGCTATGGTCTACAGGGACTGTTTTTCCTCACGGACGGTGAGCTCTGGATCTTACTCATCCTTTGAAGTTCTTACGAATAAAATCGGACGCCTGAATCCCTTCTACTGTGTTTTAATATATCGCCCCCCAGGCAGAAATAGTTCATTCTTAGCAGAATTCGGTGACTTCCTAGCCTCCATCATTCGCCTGGACAGAATCCTTATGATCGGCGATTTCAACGTTCATATAAATAATAGCTCGGATACATTTGCTGTGAACTTCCTCAATGTTACTGAGTCGTTTCACTTTAGCCAACATGTTACTGGTCCTACACACATCAAGGGCAATACTTTGGACCTTGTGTTTACGTTAGGTCTTAAAGTCAGTGACGTTTGCGCTGAAGAGATGCTAGTGACTGACCACAAATGTATACTGTTTAGTCTGTCTTTTGACAACGATTTTGTGCCGGAGAAGCGCATGAAAAGCTCACGCATTGTGAACAGCTTAGCTGTAGATAATTTCACTGCCAGCTTTGACTGTAATATTTTAACGTCGCCTGACGATGACGTAGACCGCCTGCTTCATGCTTTTAACTCACGCTGCACGGCTGTTTTAGATGACGTAGCACCCATTGTGACTCGCAAAGTTTGCCCTGTCAACTCATCCCCGTGGCTGAATGATGAGATTTGTGATCTCCGCCGCAAATGCCGCAAAACAGAGAGGCTGTGGAAAGCTACCAACCTCCAAGTGCATCGTCTCTATCTCAAAGAGCTTTTAGTCGATTTTAACGAACTGGTTAAGACTACTAGAGCTGCATATTTTGCCAAACTTATATCCTCCACCAAGCACAACCCTAGAGTGTTGTTTAGTACTATAAATAGTATTGTTAGCCCCCCTCTCCCATCTGCACCTATCCTTTCTAATGAAGACTGCAATCTTTTTCTCCAGTTTTTTATAAACAAAGTTGCTGATGTAAGGGCTAACATCGCCCCTCCCTCCTCCCCCTCCTCCATCCCTCTCTGTCAAGTCAGGGATTCAGCTCTGAGCAGCTTCTCTAGTATCTCCCTAAAGGACCTAACAGGCTTGGTGTGCTCCATGAAACCTTCCTCAAGCCCCCTAGACATTTTACCAACGTCGATGCTGAAGGAAGTTATGACCTCTGTGGGCCCCAGTCTTCTCACCATCATAAATAGGTCCCTAGCCTCAGGTACGGTTCCAGCCCTTTTTAAGCAGGCGGTTGTTCAGCCGCTGCTCAAGAAGCCCAATCTGGACCCCTCCCTGCCAAGCAACTACAGGCCCATCTCTAAGCTGTCCTTTGTCTCGAAGGTGCTGGAGAAAGTGGTGGCAAACCAACTCACCACCTATCTAACCAACCATAACATCTCAGACAAATTTCAATCCGGGTTCCGCAAGCAACATTCCACGGAAACTGCCCTCCTCAGGGTCTCCAATGACATCAGGATGTCGTCTGACGCCGGTGAATGCTCCGTCCTGGTCCTGCTAGACCTCAGCGCAGCGTTCGACACGGTGGACCACAGCATCCTGCTGGATAGGCTCAGGGAGTGGGTGGGCATCACAGGGAGTGCTCTTAGTTGGTTTGCCTCCTACCTCAGAGAGAGAAGTTTCTCTGTGGCTGTTGGTCCCTTTAAATCGGACCCCCATCCCTTGTCGTGTGGTGTGCCACAGGGATCCGTGCTGGGACCAACTCTGTTTGCCCTATATATGCTCCCCCTCGGTCTTCTCATCAGCTCATTCAAGGGTGTCAAATATCATCTATATGCTGATGACATCCAACTCCAGTTCTCTTTTAAACCCGGGAAAGTCGAGGGACTCAGCATCCTACATGACTGTCTGTCGGCCATTGACCAATGGATGGCGGATAATTTCCTGCAATTGAACGCCTCCAAGACTGAAGTGCTGATCGTTGCAAATGATAAGACTGCCGCTACAGTGGTAAACCACATGGGGTCCCTCAAGGGAAATGTGAGGCCCTCTGTTAGAAACCTGGGTGTCTTCTTTGATCAGGCTATGCACTTGGACAAACATGTCAAATCCCTAACGCGTTCCTGTTTTTTCCACCTCAGAAATATTGCTAAACTCCGGTCCATTGTATCACATGCTGAATTAGAAATGTCTGTCCATGCATTTATTTCATCACGACTTGACTACTGTAATTCACTGTTTACCTGCCTCAACAAATCCTCTGTGGGACAACTTCAGCTAGTCCAAAACGCTGCTGCAAGACTACTCACCAGGTCAAAGAAGACATGCCACATCACCCCTATCCTGGCCTCCCTGCACTGGCTCCCAGTTCACCTCCGGATCGAGTTCAAAGTCCTGGTGTTTACCCACCGAGCTCTCCACGGATGGACCCCGGCCTACATCTCAGAACTTTTACACCCTCACTCTCTGAGTCGGTCTCTGAGGTCATCCGACCAGGGTCTCCTGGCGGTGCCCCGGACCAGACTAAAAACTCAGGGTGACAGAGCATTTGAGGCGGTGGCGCCAAGACTCTGGAACGCTCTTCCCCAGGCCCTGAGAGAGCCATCCACTGAACTCATGTTTAAAAAACTTCTTAAGACACACATGTTCAGGCAGGCCTTCGGCCATCTATAACGCCTTGCTGCTCGCAATGTTGTTGTTTTATCTGTTCTGTGTCGTTTTAATCTTGTCTCGTGTTGTATTGCCATTTTAATTTATTACTGTAAAGCACTCTGTGCATCCGTGCTGTGAAGAGCGCTATATAAATAAAGCTTACTTACTTACTTACTTACATATGCATGTAGTCCAAGACAAAAGAGCGAACACAAGAAACACCTGCTGCAATGAAAGGGCTGGTACCAGTTTGATGGTCCTTGTATTGTACTGTACTGAAAGCGTCATCGGTTCGCAAGGTGCATCCCTGTTCATTGAACACCACTCTTCTTGTGTTGTAAGCACCTTTGGTGATGCACCTCTCGCAACTGTGATAGGAATTATGATTTTTTATGCACTTCAGATAAGATCTAGCTGGTGCGTCACAGATCAATGCTTTAATATGGACAGTGTAGGTCTTCTCATCAAAAATCAGCCCATTGTCTGTAAGACGTTTGTACTCAATCAAAAAGTCATCAAGATATTCATCAAGTGGATCTGGTTTCTTGTCTCCACAGAAGAGAGCTACCACGAATGGTTCAAAGTTATGAAACTTAGCCAGTATTGGCCAGAACTGGACTTTGCTGCTTTTGAAGAGTGGGACTCCATCAATATTGATGCTGAGGTTTATAGAATCCTGATCATGTCTGAAAGACGTTGCCTGACTTAGTAAATGGCAAATTCCCGTTTCTAATCCATAATAAATGTATTGCCCACCACATTTCAGCTCAGATCCTACAGCTCGTGGTGTAGCAAGGAGTGTCCTTGCATCCTTTGGTAGCCGGTGTCCTTGCTCTCTTAATATTGCCAATAATTCATTCAAGGATCTTAGTGTGATTTTGTTATTTGTAGACCATTGTCTTAAGTTCTCTTCAAAATCAGGCAAATCCAACTCAGCTTCATTTAAAACTTCCTTTTCCGATTCAGAAGATGCATACTCCACGTCGGTTTCAAAGTCCAATTCTTCTTCGGTCAAACTGTCAGTTGCCGAAATGAAACTGGTCACACTGCCAGCCTGCTCGTCATGTGACACACTGGTTGATCGGTCAGAGATTGAAGTCTGACTTTCATGGTCATCGTCACTGTCTGAACGCAGGAACTGATCCAATTCTTTTCTCCGTCTGCGCCATTCTCTTAAGTAAGCCATCTGTAATACATATGGTATAATAGAATCATTTGAATGAATAGGATGTCGTTGAAAATCATGCACTAGTCAAAGATTGTGATGTAACATTTAGGGCTGGGTTGAAGTGACGCATGGATGAACATTTGTTTTCCCACCTCAGCATTTTTAACAGGTAGAGATTGGATAAAAGTATTTTAAGTATTGAAAATTGGCATTTTTTTATGCTTTGATACCCAGAAGTGATTCCGTAGATAACAAAAAAGAATTGAGTTTCGACCCATCCCTAGTAAAATTTGGTTAATACAACAATAAATGTAATGCAATTTTTTCAAAGATTTGCAAGGAGATGGCGGATGTTAGCGAAAAGAGCGTTGCAGAAGTTCGCCATCAAACTCTACTCATATACTTTCATGGTTCCATTGCGCTAGGATCGCTGCTAACCTGCAATGCTTCTGCGAACCTGTGCTGCTTCGCCACCCTCTGTTAATCTGTCAAAATGACTGACTTGCAGGTCTGACTGATCTAGTGAGACTGCCATTTCAACATTTTATCAGCCAAATCTGTGTGCTTCTGATGTCACTGCTTGGCGATAGACTGTTGTCATTTGAGCGTCAAACACTTCAACATTCCAGAGCTTTTGTCCTGTCTTTTCCTGGGCAGTTGCAGTGTAGATTACGATACAGCACCACCACATGGGCAATACTGCAATTGCAGTTACAAATGATGAAAACACATGGAGTCAAGACGTTGCAATTATGTTTTTGGGGGGTTGAAGCGCAAGGCTGCATGAAATTTGACTGAGGTGGCCGGCCCAAAATCTGGATTTTTTTTTATTGTCATCTGATTTTATAACTTTAAATAATCATCAAAATACAAATACACGTACAGGTACAAGTACCTTAAATTTGAAACCCCGAAGGCTAATTTCCCTTGTGGTCCTGGTAGGTAGGGAATTTTATTATTGTCTTACTTTTTCCCATTTAAGGAATTAAGTGGCTGTTGGACATGGCACATATCACAGTGTGTGACAGGGTGCTAGAGAGAACCTCTCTAACATGCCCAGGACCAGAGCTTAACCTCCTGACAAGGGTGAAGCCTAAATGATTAAACCCACCTGCATTAGTTTTACATTCACACTCCAAGCCAAAGTTTAATTTTAAGGTCCTAATGAGCAACTCACCTCGTTGGATGTCGTATTGGACAGTCAATGCTTAGACACGTCAATAACACATCTGTAGAAGGAAAGATGCACACATTAGTAGATGTTAGAAAAGAGTGTGTAAGCACTGCTAAAACTGTGCCAATGAGACATATTGAAATTATATTACTGAGTGAAACATTTCAATGACGCTTATCACAGTGTGTGACCAGTAACGTACTGACTGTAGCTAACCGTAGCTAACGTTAGCAAACGCTTGCGTTTCCTATCTAGCTAACGTTAGCATGAGCTAGCGTTTCCTAGCTAACATTAGCATAAGCCAGCTAACGTTGGCGCTGAACTGGGAATCTGCGACCTCCCAGTTAAAATCGAACGCAGCATTAGGTGGGAGAGACGGAGAAAGACGTCACCCACGAGGTAACCGTGTTACAGTAGACAAACTACAGCTTGGAACAAAGATGGACGTTAACTAGCTTTGTTTGCCAAACCTGTAGATAACGCACTACGCTGGATTTTGCGCATACAAAAGAGGGTCCTCAGATAACAGTTGGGGGATACGCAGCATAGGCCATAGGCATCGGAACAGGAATGCAGCTTCCATGCGCCATTATGCTAGCTAGCTAACGTTAGCCAGAAGCATCTATGGCTAGTAGCCAGCTGTTACATGCTGGTACCTCTAAAAATAAATCATGCCCCGCGTTAAAGAAAATTCGAAGAGACTGAAAGAATCGTTCCTTACCAACAAACGTCCACAATCGCTAGAAGGCTGCAGACAATCTTCCTCGCCACCAAACGTAATTCGATGACCTAAAAACACTCGCCGTCTTGTTCACCTGTTTTCACCACCGGAAAAGACAAGCATGACAGGAAGGTGTGCTCGTACAGCTTCTCTGCTTTTGATTGGACAATGAGTGCATGATCAAGGTGCGATTGGCCAGTAGTATATATAATAAAATTATATTTATCATAAAATATTGTATTTGTTAAATTTAATCATATAAATGATAATAGCACTGAAGCAATATGTACGACTTGCAGGAACTTGCAGACTAGACATTTTAAGTACGAGTGCTCAAAAATGGCGCCGCTGCTTTCTTAAAGGGACAGGCACACACTGAGTGGTGAAGGGTGACAGTTTGGGGATCTCTTTGCCTTCTTGCCATAAATTTAAAACATTACCCCAACACGATACATTTCTATAAGTCTGACAATGTTACCTGTCCATTTGAGGATATGGAGGCATAGCATACGTTTTTGGGTAAACTAATCCAAAACCTTTATAGCCTAATTGGGCAGCAGACTAAGCATATTCAAATTACAAACTTTGATTTAATTCCTATTCAGTACATTAATTAAACAGATTTAAACTGATACACAGGACCGGGGGGGGCAGCTCAGGACCGAGGGGGGCATCCCAGGATGAGCTCAGGACAGGGGGGGGGGGGTGAGCTCAGAATGAGGGGGGTGCAGCTCAGGACCAGGGTTGGGGGGTCAGCTCAGGACCGGGGGGTGGAAGGTCAGCTCAGGGCTGAGGGGGGGGGGGGGGGGGGGCATCTCACCTGCGTGCATTCAATAGGCAATTTGTGCTTGTTTCCTCATATTGCTGCAGACAATAACTCTGGCTAAAGCAGTTTTTATGCTGTCTAAAACAATGTCAGAGAACCAGAGATAGAACCCAGCATGGGCAAGTCAAGGGTTGAAGCGATACTGACGAGTGACTTTGTGAAACCTGTGACAGTGGTGCCGTGATCCAGCTACCCTGAGATCAGCTCGACCAGCTGGGGGGGTTAGTTGGTTTGGTAACCAAGTTGGTTTGGTTAAACTCACAGCCCACCCACACCCTCAAAATGCTAGCTTTTTAGTGGTGTATGGCTAAAGCAGCGATTATGAGAGTTTGTCATGTGTGTTGGCCAGTCAGAGGACCCGAGATTGAACCCGTGGGCAAGTGAAGCAAAACCGACGAGTGACGCAATGAACCTAGCTGTCACACTTGCTTGCCACATATTCAAAGTGTGCCTTGTGAGGTGGAAGCTTGCTTGCTTGTGGTAGGACACTCACGGATGGTAGGCACCAGCTTGAAGGCTTGGGTGAGGGCACTGAGGGTCCCAAACTGTCATAATCACCCTGTCCCAGATGGGACAACATAACCAACATAATTCCAAAAATGTAAACCTTTAGTGTTTTTATTGATTGTGTATCATGTTTCATCAAGTTTGTGCAATATTTTTATAGACAATTTTATGACCTTATGATGAAGACAGCTAACAGGTTTGCGTGTGTAAAAACGTGTGCTAAACTCATACCACCCGCAAACCTGAATACTAACAGTGTTCAATAAGTGAATGCTCTGTGCGTGTAATTCTACTGAATTGATGATCAGACTTTTAGATAATGAACCTCTAGACCATAGACATCCTAGAGGGGTTCTAGTCAGACGTTCAGATATTGAACCTGTTTTGCAGGTCCATAGACCTCCAAGAGGGTCCATAGCTAGACATTCAGATATTGAACAAGTCTTGCACATCCAAGGACGTCCAAGAGGGTCCTTAGCTATACGTTCAAATATTGAACCCATCTTGCATGTCCACCTGATGTCCAACAGGGGTCGAGTCAGACGTTCAGATATTTAACTCGTCTTGCAGGTCCATAGACCTCCAAGAGGGTCCATAGCCGGACATTCAGATATTGAACAAGAGGAGTCCTATCAATAATAATCGGTGCAGGCGCTCAGAACCGGTGCAGGACCATTATACAAAAACTTTGATCAACAATAAAGAAGGGTCCGCACTCAAAACTATGTTTATGCTCTTTTAATTCATAATGGTGGACAGACCTGACAGATGCATTTCGGCTCTGCCTTCTTCAGTGTTTAGCCTGTGGAGTCCTAGCCAGATGTTCAGATATTGAACCAGTCTTGCACGTCTACAGATGTCTAAGAGAAGTCCTAGCCAGACGTTCAAATACTGAACCCGTTTTGCACGTCCATAGACGTGGAAGAGGGTCCATATCCAGACGTTCAGATATTGAACCTGTTCTGCACGTCCACAGACGTCCAAGACGGGTCCTAGCCAGACGTTCAGATATTGAACTCATCTTGAATGTATACCTGACGTCCAAAAGGGGTCCTAGTCAGACGTTCAAATACTGCACCCATTTTGCACATCCATAGACGTGGAAGAGGGTCCATAACCAGACGTGCAGATATTGAACCAGTCTTGTACGTCTACAGACGTCTAAGAGGAGTCCTAGCCAAATGTTAAAATACTGAACCCGTTTTGCACGTCCATAGACGTGGAAGGGGGTCCATAGCCAGACGTTCAGATATTGAACTAGTCTTGCACGTCCACTGATGTCTAAAAGGAGTCCTAGCCAGACATTCAAATACTGAACCCGTTTTGCACGCCCATAGACGTGGTAAAGGGTCCAAATACAGACGTACAGATATTGAACCTATTCTGCACGTCCATAGACGTCTAAGAGGGGTCCTAGCCAGACGTTCAGATATTGAACCCGTTCTGCACGTCCACAGACGTCTCAGAAGAGTCCAAGCCAGACGTTCAAATTCTGAACCCATTTTGCACGCCCATAGACGTGGTAAAGGGTCCAAATACAGACGTACAGATATTGAACCTATTCTGCACGTCCATAGACGTCTAAGAGGGGTCCTAGCCAGACGTTCAGATATTGAACCCGTTCTGCACGTCCACAGACGTCTCAGAAGAGTCCAAGCCAGACGTTCAAATTCTGAACCCATTTTGCACGCCCATAGACGTGGTAAAGGGTCCAAATACAGACGTACAGATATTGAACCTATTCTGCACGTCCATAGACGTCTAAGAGGGGTCCTAGCCAGACGTTCAGATATTGAACCCGTTCTGCACGTCCACAGACGTCTCAGAAGAGTCCAAGCCAGACGTTCAAATTCTGAACCCATTTTGCACGCCCATAGACGTGGTAAAGGGTCCAAATACAGACGTACAGATATTGAACCTATTCTGCACGTCCATAGACGTCTAAGAGGGGTCCTAGCCAGACGTTCAGATATTGAACCCGTTCTGCACGTCCACAGACGTCTCAGAAGAGTCCAAGCCAGACGTTCAAATTCTGAACCCATTTTGCACGCCCATAGACGTGGTAAAGGGTCCAAATACAGATGTACAGATATTGAACCTATTCTGCACGTCCATAGACGTCTAAGAGGGGTCCTAGCCAGACGTTCAGATATTGAACCCGTTCTGCACGTCCACAGACGTCTCAGAAGAGTCCAAGCCAGACGTTCAAATTCTGAACCCATTTTGCACGCCCATAGACGTGGTAAAGGGTCCAAATACAGACGTACAGATATTGAACCTATTCTGCACGTCCATAGACGTCTAAGAGGGGTCCTAGCCAGACGTTCAGATATTGAACCCGTTCTGCACGTCCACAGACGTCTCAGAAGAGTCCAAGCCAGACGTTCAAATTCTGAACCCATTTTGCACGCCCATAGACGTGGTAAAGGGTCCAAATACAGACGTACAGATATTGAACCTATTCTGCACGTCCATAGACGTCTAAGAGGGGTCCTAGCCAGACGTTCAGATATTGAACCCGTTCTGCACGTCCACAGACGTCTCAGAAGAGTCCAAGCCAGACGTTCAAATTCTGAACCCATTTTGCACGTCCAGCAGACGTACAAATGGGGTTCTGGACCGACAGACGTTAATAAGACATGAACTGAACGTCTCTCTGACGTCGCGTGTTTGCTGGGTAGCCTCCTAGCCCCCACCACTTTGGAGAAATGTGGCATGTACCGCCGCCATAGGTTTGTGTACAAAAGCAATGGCGGCTGTACACGCCACATTTCTCCAAAACGGTGGGGGCTAGGAGGCTGTACAGCGGGGGTCTTCAAGTACCAAGGAGTGGCATGAACATACTCTGAGATCAGCCTCCTACCCCCAGCCACTTTGGAGATATTGACCTGAGACAGGCGTGTACAGCCGCCATAGGGCAGTGTACAGCCGCAATAGGTTTGCATGGTGAGTGTACGGGTCAATATCTCCAAAGTGACAGGGGCTAGGAGGCTGATATGGCAGTATGTTCATACCTCCATGGTACTCTTTAAGTGTGCTGTGTTTCGAGGCAATCCGAGCAATTTGAATTTTTGACCAAAATCTCAAAATCTCAAAATTGACTTCCAGCAGCCAAGAGGGTAAAATTCAACTTTCTCCAATCCTTACGGTATTCGGAGGGCTTGTCCCTTATGGTAAGAGGATGCTGAGGTTACATTATGAGCCTCCTACCCCCAGCCACTTTGGAGATATTGGCCTGGACACTCACCATGCAAACCTATTGCGGCTGTACACCGACCTATGGCGGCTGTACACGCCAGTCTCAGGTCAATATCTCCAAAGTGACTAGGGCTAGGAGGCTGATCTCAGAGTATGTTCATCCCACCCTTTGGTACTTGAGGACCCCCGCTTTACAGCCTCCTAGCCCCCACCACTTTGGAGAAATGTGGCGTGTACAGCCGCCATAGGTCGGTGTACAGCCGCAATAGGTTTGCATGGTGAGTGTACGGGTCAATATCTCCAAAGTGCAAGGTCATAGCCTCTCCCAACCACCACCTCATCCCACTAATTCCTAGGCTAGCTTTCAAATGAGACCATCCGTGAAGTTCTACGACGTTCCGTTAATTTCTCGATACATGTCAATGCATTGTCTATACATGTCAATGCATTGTCTATGCGGTGCTTTTTGGTTAGGTTAGGGTTAGGTTGGCAATATCTCCAGAGTGCAAGGTCATAGCCTCTCCCAACCACCACCTCATCCCACTAATTCCTAGGCTAGCTTTCAAATGAGACCATCCGTGAAGCTCTACGACGTTCCGTAAATTTTTCGATACATGTCAATGCATTGTCTATACATGTCAATGCATTGTCTATGCGGTGCTTTTTGGTTAGGTTAGGGTTAGGTTGGCAATATCTCCAGAGTGCAAGGTCATAGCCTCTCCCAACCACCACCTCATCCCACTAATTCCTAGGCTAGCTTTCAAATGAGACCATCCGTGAAGCTCTACGACGTTCCTTTAATTTTCTCCAATTTCGATACATGTCAATGCATTGTCTATGCGGTGCTTTTTGGTTAGGTTAGGGTTAGGTTGGCAATATCTCCAGAGTGCAAGGTCATAGCCTCTCCCAACCACCACCTCATCCCACTAATTCCTAGGCTAGCTTTCAAATGAGACCATCCGTGAAGTTCTACGACGTTCCTTTAATTTTCTCCAATTTCGATACATGTCAATGCATTGTCTATGCGGTGCTTTTTGGTTAGGTTAGGGTTAGGTTGGCAATATCTCCAGAATGAAAGGTCATAGCCTCTCCCAACCACCACCTACCCCCACTAATTCCTAGGCTAGCTTTCAAATGAAACCATCCGTGAAGCTCTACGACGTTCCGTTAATTTTGCCCATTTTCTGGCAAACGGTTATAACTTTGGTTATAACCGTTTGCCAGAAAATGGGCAAAATTAACGGAACGTCGTAGAGCTTCACGGATGGTTTCATTTGAAAGGCAGATAGGCTATATCTCCAGTGTAGAAGTTGGTAGCTACTCAGAACCACAACTTCCCCCCACTAATTCCTAGGCTAGCTTTCAAATGAAACCATCCGTGAAGCTCTACGACGTTTCATTAATTTTAACATGTAAACCTATGGCGGTTGTACACCGACCTATGGCGGCTGTACACGCCTGTTTCTCCAAACTGGTGCGGTATAGGAGGCTATCGCTCGGTGATGTTAAAGTAACAAGTGTTGACACTAACATACTGGAATATCAGCCTCCTAGCTCTCCGTTAAGTGTGGAAATAAAGGAATGTACAGCCGCCATATAAACCTATTGGCACTGTACGCCTTTCCCGTACGGCCTACAAACATCTCACAGATATGAATCAAAACTTAGATTGCTCTAGAGTGTCCAAGGATCAACATATTTCAGCGTCAGCCCCCAAGATCAAGCGGTTTTCATTTTGGAAGGGGGGAAGTGTCCAATTTGGTGAGGTCAGTTTAGGAAGCATTAATGTTTCCTGAATTGACGTCAATTTAGGAAGCGTTTCTGTTTCCCGAATTGACATTGCGGTCCTGGTTTTTGCAAAGGTACACTACACTCAAGCCCACTGTAGCTAGTCTCAGGGTATGCTAGAACCCCCACACACCAAGGTGCAATACTCTAAGTTAATAAAAAAGTGTCCAAATTGATGCTGCCATTTGCCATATGGTCAAGGTGAGGTTAAGTTACTTCCTGATGTCCGATTAACTCAGGACCAGCTTAGCTGATCTCAGGGTGTGCTTAAACACTCACACAGTAAAGTGCAAGGCTGTACTTTGAAAGGAAGTGTCCAATTTGGTGATGTCAGTTAAGGAAGCATTAATGTTTCCTGAAATGACGTCAATTTAGGAAGCGTTTCTGTTTCCCGAATTGACATTGCGGTTCTGGTTTTTGCAAAGGTACACTACACTCAAGCCCACTGTAGCTAGTCTCTGGGTATGCTAGAACCCCCACACACCAAGGTGCAATACTCTAAGTTAATAAAAAAGTGTCCAAATTGATGCTGCCATTTGCCATATGGTCAAGGTGAGGTTAAGTTACTTCCTGATGTCCGATTAACTCAGGACCAGCTTAGCTGGTCTCAGGGTTTGCTTAAACACTCACACAGTTAAGTGCAAGGCTGTACTGTGAAAGGAAGTGTCCAATTTGGTGATGTCAGTTAAGGAAGCATTAATGTTTCCTGAATTGACGTCGATTTAGGAAGCGTTTCTGTTTCCCGAATTGACATTGCGGTTCTGGTCTTTGCAAAGGTACACTACACTCAAGCCCACTGTAGCTAGTCTCAGGGCATGCTAAAACCCCCACACACCAAGGTAAAATACTCTAAGTTAATAAGAAGTGTCCAAATTGATGGCGTCCATTTGCCATATGGTCAAGGTGTGGTTTGGGTACTTCCTGAGGTCCAATCAACTCAGGACCAGCTTAGCTGGTCTCAGGGTGTGCTTAAACACTCACACAGTAAAGTGCAAGGCTGTACTTTGAAAGGAAGTGTCCAATTTGGTGATGTCAGTTCAGGAAGCATTAATGTTTCCTGAATTGACGTCTATTTAGGAAGCGTTTCTGTTTCCCAAATTGACATTCCGGTTCTGGTCTTTGCAAAGGTACACTACACTCAAGCCCACTGTAGCTAGTCTCAGGGCATGCTAAAACCCCCACACACCAAGGTAAAATACTCTAAGTTAATAAGAAGTGTCCAAATTGATGGCGTCCATTTGCCATATGGTCAAGGTGTGGTTTGGGTACTTCCTGAGGTCCAATCAACTCAGGACCAGCTTAGCTGGTCTCAGGGTGTGCTTAAACACTCACACAGTAAAGTGCAAGGCTGTACTTTGAAAGGAAGTGTCCAATTTGGTGATGTCAGTTCAGGAAGCATTAATGTTTCCTGAATTGACGTCTATTTAGGAAGCGTTTCTGTTTCCCAAATTGACATTCCGGTTCTGGTCTTTGCAAAGGTACACTACACTCAAGCCCACTGTAGCTAGTCTCAGGGCATGCTAAAACCCCCACACACCAAGGTAAAATACTCTAAGTTAATAAGAAGTGTCCAAATTGATGGCGTCCATTTGCCATATGGTCAAGGTGTGGTTTGGGTACTTCCTGATGTCCAATCAACTCAGGACCAGCTTAGCTGGTCTCAGGGTGTGCTTAAACACTCACACAGTAAAGTGCAAGGCTGTACTTTGAAAGGAAGTGTCCAATTTGGTGATGTCAGTTAAGGAAGCATTAATGTTTCCTGAAATGACGTCAATTTAGGAAGCGTTTCTGTTTCCCGAATTAACATTGCGGTTCTGGTTTTTGCAAAGGTACACTACACTCAAGCCCACTGTAGCTAGTCTCTGGGTATGCTAGAACCCCCACACACCAAGGTGCAATACTCTAAGTTAATAAAAAAGTGTCCAAATTGATGCTGCCATTTGCCATATGGTCAAGGTGAGGTTAAGTTACTTCCTGATGTCCGATTACTCAGGACCAGCTTAGCTGGTCTCAGGGTGTGCTTAAACACTCACGCAGTAAAGTGCAAGGCTGTACTTTGAAAGGAAGTGTCCAATTTGGTGATGTCAGTTAAGGAAGCATTAATGTTTCCTGAATTGACGTCAATTTAGGAAGCGTTTCTGTTTCCTGAATTGACATTGCGGTTCTGGTTTTTGCAAAGGTACACTACACTCAAGCCCACTGTAGCTAGTCTCAGGGTATGCTAGAACCCCCACACACCAAGGTGCAAAACTCTAAGTTAATAAGAAGTGTCCAAATTGATGCTGCCATTTGCCATATGGTCAGGGTGAGGTTAAGTTACTTCCTGATGTCCGATTAACTCAGGACCAGCTTAGCTGGTCTCAGGGTGTGCTTAAACACTCACGCAGTAAAGTGCAAGGCTGTACTTTGAAAGGAAGTGTCCAATTTGGTGATGTCAGTTAAGGAAGCATTAATGTTTCCTGAATTGACGTCAATTTAGGAAGCGTTTCTGTTTCCCGAATTGACATTGCGGTTGACCTTTACAACATTTCATGGTGGTCATGACCTTTCTGCTACAACTAGACACTTGATTCCTTTTCTGCTTTAAAGTTGGCTTCGAGGACAATGTGTGACATGATTTTTGTGCCCATCGGTGCATGGCAAGACATTGAAAATGAGCCTCAAAGTTTGCAAGGTCGCCATGTTTCCCAAAATGACACTGTGTCCATTAGGGAACAGTTTTGTGTACATTAAATATTACATTACATATTTAGTTAGTTTTGTGTCCCTCGTGGCCAGTCGATTGCTTGCCAAGTGGACCGATGCTTCCCTCGTGGACAGACGATGCTTGCCAAGTGGACAAATGTGTCCCTCGTGGCCAGTCGATTGCTTGCCAAGTGGACCAATGCTTCCCTCGTGGACGATTGCTTGCCAAGTGGACCAATGCTTCCCTCGTGGACGGACGATGCTTGCCAAGTGGACAGATGCTTCCCTCGCGGACAGCCCCCTGGGGGCCCCGAAGTGACAAATGCTTCCCGGGTGGACGATTGCTTGCCAAGTGGACCGATGCTTCCCTCGTGGACAGTTGACCTTTACAACATTTCATGGTGGTCATGACCTTTCTGCTACAACTAGACACTTGATTCCTTTTCTGCTTTAAAGTTGGCTTCGAGGACAATGTGTGACATGATTTTTGTGCCCATCGGTGCATGGCAAGACACTGACAATGAGCCTCAAAGTTTGCAAGGTCGCCAGGTTTCCCAAAATGACACTGTGTCCATTAGGGAACAGTTTTGTGTACATTAAATATTACATTACAGGACTTTCTGAAGCCTCAGAGATCCCATATTTCACACACAGAGCGGGGACATGGCCTACTACAGTCATGTGAAGTGAAAACTCTCCAAGTCCCTTGGGGAAAAAAGATTGTTTATTTGAGAAATCTAGGCGAAGACACTGTTAGGCTTATAGCCCGCAACACCCTCTTTCATAGTTGGTCAGATTGGAGTCATTTTTTTTCTGAACATGCGTGAGCTCTGATCTTTTAGTATGTTGTTGCCAGACCCAAGTGGAGTACAGTAGGCTTGGTTTGGACCTGCTGGGACCGAGCATGCCAGTGCCACACAACTGTCATTTTGGGGTACTTTTGCATTGAAAATGTTTTCAATGGGAAATGCTTCTCAAATGGACACCCTTCAAATGATCATATTTCATGTAGAAATTGTCAGAATGGCTTGAAACCTGCACCAAACCCTCAACTCGGAACACAGATTTCAGCATGTAGAGCACTGGTTCTGTAAACCCTCTGCATTCCTATATCCTTTCAGGAATGTCCCTCAAGAATGGGACAAGGAGAGCCTTGTAGAGCAGCTTTTGTTATGAAACATATCTCAGATTTGTTTCAGTACATTGATAGTAAGTATCCAATTTGGGATGTCCAGTGTGGTTCTGGGTTTTGCAAAGGTACACTAAACTCAATACCACTGTAGCTTTTCTAAGGGTGTGCTAAAACCCCCTCTCACTAATGTGCATTGCTGTACACCAAATGGAAAAAGGTTTCCCCGGTGTAGGATAAGCACCCCCCCATGGACAGTCGATGCTTGCCAAGTTGACCAATGCTTCCCTCGTGGACAGACAATGCTTGCCAAGTGGACCAATGCTTCCCTCGTGGACAGTCGATTGCATGCCAAGTGGACCAATGCTTCCCTCGTGGACAGACGATGCTTGCCAAGTGGACGAATGTGTCCCTCGTGGCCAGTCGATTGCTTGCCAAGTGGACCGATGCTTCCCTCGTGGACAGACGATGCTTGCCAAGTGGACAAATGTGTCCCTCGTGGCCAGTCGATTGCTTGCCAAGTGGACCAATGCTTCCCTCGTGGACGATTGCTTGCCAAGTGGACCAATGCTTCCCTCGTGGACGGACGATGCTTGCCAAGTGGACAGATGCTTCCCTCGCGGACAGCCCCCTGGGGGCCCCGAAGTGACAAATGCTTCCCGGGTGGACGATTGCTTGCCAAGTGGACCGATGCTTCCCTCGTGGACAGTTGACCTTTACAACATTTCATGGTGGTCATGACCTTTCTGCTACAACTAGACACTTGATTCCTTTTCTGCTTTAAAGTTGGCTTCGAGGACAATGTGTGACATGATTTTTGTGCCCATCGGTGCATGGCAAGACACTGACAATGAGCCTCAAAGTTTGCAAGGTCGCCAGGTTTCCCAAAATGACACTGTGTCCATTAGGGAACAGTTTTGTGTACATTAAATATTACATTACAGGACTTTCTGAAGCCTCAGAGATCCCATATTTCACACACAGAGCGGGGACATGGCCTACTACAGTCATGTGAAGTGAAAACTCTCCAAGTCCCTTGGGGAAAAAAGATTGTTTATTTGAGAAATCTAGGCGAAGACACTGTTAGGCTTATAGCCCGCAACACCCTCTTTCATAGTTGGTCAGATTGGAGTCATTTTTTTTCTGAACATGCGTGAGCTCTGATCTTTTAGTATGTTGTTGCCAGACCCAAGTGGAGTACAGTAGGCTTGGTTTGGACCTGCTGGGACCGAGCATGCCAGTGCCACACAACTGTCATTTTGGGGTACTTTTGCATTGAAAATGTTTTCAATGGGAAATGCTTCTCAAATGGACACCCTTCAAATGATCATATTTCATGTAGAAATTGTCAGAATGGCTTGAAACCTGCACCAAACCCTCAACTCGGAACACAGATTTCAGCATGTAGAGCACTGGTTCTGTAAACCCTCTGCATTCCTATATCCTTTCAGGAATGTCCCTCAAGAATGGGACAAGGAGAGCCTTGTAGAGCAGCTTTTGTTATGAAACATATCTCAGATTTGTTTCAGTACATTGATAGTAAGTATCCAATTTGGGATGTCCAGTGTGGTTCTGGGTTTTGCAAAGGTACACTAAACTCAATACCACTGTAGCTGTTCTAAGGGTGTGCTAAAACCCCCTCTCACTAATGTGCATTGCTGTACACCATATGGAAAAAGGTTTCCCCGGTGTAGGATAAGCACCCCCCCATGGACAGTCGATGCTTGCCAAGTTGACCAATGCTTCCCTCGTGGACAGACAATGCTTGCCAAGTGGACCAATGCTTCCCTCGTGGACAGTCGATTGCATGCCAAGTGGACCAATGCTTCCCTCGTGGACAGACGATGCTTGCCAAGTGGACGAATGTGTCCCTCGTGGCCAGTCGATTGCTTGCCAAGTGGACCGATGCTTCCCTCGTGGACAGACGATGCTTGCCAAGTGGACAAATGTGTCCCTCGTGGCCAGTCGATTGCTTGCCAAGTGGACCAATGCTTCCCTCGTGGACGATTGCTTGCCAAGTGGACCAATGCTTCCCTCGTGGACGGACGATGCTTGCCAAGTGGACAGATGCTTCCCTCGCGGACAGCCCCCTGGGGGCCCCGAAGTGACAAATGCTTCCCGGGTGGACGATTGCTTGCCAAGTGGACCGATGCTTCCCTCGTGGACAGTTGACCTTTACAACATTTCATGGTGGTCATGACCTTTCTGCTACAACTAGACACTTGATTCCTTTTCTGCTTTAAAGTTGGCTTCGAGGACAATGTGTGACATGATTTTTGTGCCCATCGGTGCATGGCAAGACACTGACAATGAGCCTCAAAGTTTGCAAGGTCGCCAGGTTTCCCAAAATGACACTGTGTCCATTAGGGAACAGTTTTGTGTACATTAAATATTACATTACAGGACTTTCTGAAGCCTCAGAGATCCCATATTTCACACACAGAGCGGGGACATGGCCTACTACAGTCATGTGAAGTGAAAACTCTCCAAGTCCCTTGGGGAAAAAAGATTGTTTATTTGAGAAATCTAGGCGAAGACACTGTTAGGCTTATAGCCCGCAACACCCTCTTTCATAGTTGGTCAGATTGGAGTCATTTTTTTTCTGAACATGCGTGAGCTCTGATCTTTTAGTATGTTGTTGCCAGACCCAAGTGGAGTACAGTAGGCTTGGTTTGGACCTGCTGGGACCGAGCATGCCAGTGCCACACAACTGTCATTTTGGGGTACTTTTGCATTGAAAATGTTTTCAATGGGAAATGCTTCTCAAATGGACACCCTTCAAATGATCATATTTCATGTAGAAATTGTCAGAATGGCTTGAAACCTGCACCAAACCCTCAACTCGGAACACAGATTTCAGCATGTAGAGCACTGGTTCTGTAAACCCTCTGCATTCCTATATCCTTTCAGGAATGTCCCTCAAGAATGGGACAAGGAGAGCCTTGTAGAGCAGCTTTTGTTATGAAACATATCTCAGATTTGTTTCAGTACATTGATAGTAAGTATCCAATTTGGGATGTCCAGTGTGGTTCTGGGTTTTGCAAAGGTACACTAAACTCAATACCACTGTAGCTGTTCTAAGGGTGTGCTAAAACCCCCTCTCACTAATGTGCATTGCTGTACACCATATGGAAAAAGGTTTCCCCGGTGTAGGATAAGCACCCCCCCATGGACAGTCGATGCTTGCCAAGTTGACCAATGCTTCCCTCGTGGACAGACAATGCTTGCCAAGTGGACCAATGCTTCCCTCGTGGACAGTCGATTGCATGCCAAGTGGACCAATGCTTCCCTCGTGGACAGACGATGCTTGCCAAGTGGACGAATGTGTCCCTCGTGGCCAGTCGATTGCTTGCCAAGTGGACCGATGCTTCCCTCGTGGACAGACGATGCTTGCCAAGTGGACAAATGTGTCCCTCGTGGCCAGTCGATTGCTTGCCAAGTGGACCAATGCTTCCCTCGTGGACGATTGCTTGCCAAGTGGACCAATGCTTCCCTCGTGGACGGACGATGCTTGCCAAGTGGACAGATGCTTCCCTCGCGGACAGCCCCCTGGGGGCCCCGAAGTGACAAATGCTTCCCGGGTGGACGATTGCTTGCCAAGTGGACCGATGCTTCCCTCGTGGACAGTTGACCTTTACAACATTTCATGGTGGTCATGACCTTTCTGCTACAACTAGACACTTGATTCCTTTTCTGCTTTAAAGTTGGCTTCGAGGACAATGTGTGACATGATTTTTGTGCCCATCAGTGCATGGCAAGACACTGACAATGAGCCTCAAAGTTTGCAAGGTCGCCAGGTTTCCCAAAATGACACTGTGTCCATTAGGGAACAGTTTTGTGTACATTAAATATTACATTACAGGACTTTCTGAAGCCTCAGAGATCCCATATTTCACACAGAGCGGGGACATGGCCTACTACAGTCATGTGAAGTGAAAACTCTCCAAGTCCCTTGGGGAAAAAAGATTGTTTATTTGAGAAATCTAGGCGAAGACACTGTTAGGCTTATAGCCCGCAACACCCTCTTTCATAGTTGGTCAGATTGGAGTCATTTTTTTTCTGAACATGCGTGAGCTCTGATCTTTTAGTATGTTGTTGCCAGACCCAAGTGGAGTACAGTAGGCTTGGTTTGGACCTGCTGGGACCGAGCATGCCAGTGCCACACAACTGTCATTTTGGGGTACTTTTGCATTGAAAATGTTTTCAATGGGAAATGCTTCTCAAATGGACACCCTTCAAATGATCATATTTCATGTAGAAATTGTCAGAATGGCTTGAAACCTGCACCAAACCCTCAACTCGGAACACAGATTTCAGCATGTAGAGCACTGGTTCTGTAAACCCTCTGCATTCCTATATCCTTTCAGGAATGTCCCTCAAGAATGGGACAAGGAGAGCCTTGTAGAGCAGCTTTTGTTATGAAACATATCTCAGATTTGTTTCAGTACATTGATAGTAAGTATCCAATTTGGGATGTCCAGTGTGGTTCTGGGTTTTGCAAAGGTACACTAAACTCAATACCACTGTAGCTGTTCTAAGGGTGTGCTAAAACCCCCTCTCACTAATGTGCATTGCTGTACACCATATGGAAAAAGGTTTCCCCGGTGTAGGATAAGCACCCCCCCATGGACAGTCGATGCTTGCCAAGTTGACCAATGCTTCCCTCGTGGACAGACAATGCTTGCCAAGTGGACCAATGCTTCCCTCGTGGACAGTCGATTGCATGCCAAGTGGACCAATGCTTCCCTCGTGGACAGACGATGCTTGCCAAGTGGACGAATGTGTCCCTCGTGGCCAGTCGATTGCTTGCCAAGTGGACCGATGCTTCCCTCGTGGACAGACGATGCTTGCCAAGTGGACAAATGTGTCCCTCGTGGCCAGTCGATTGCTTGCCAAGTGGACCAATGCTTCCCTCGTGGACGATTGCTTGCCAAGTGGACCAATGCTTCCCTCGTGGACGGACGATGCTTGCCAAGTGGACAGATGCTTCCCTCGCGGACAGCCCCCTGGGGGCCCCGAAGTGACAAATGCTTCCCGGGTGGACGATTGCTTGCCAAGTGGACCGATGCTTCCCTCGTGGACAGTTGACCTTTACAACATTTCATGGTGGTCATGACCTTTCTGCTACAACTAGACACTTGATTCCTTTTCTGCTTTAAAGTTGGCTTCGAGGACAATGTGTGACATGATTTTTGTGCCCATCGGTGCATGGCAAGACACTGACAATGAGCCTCAAAGTTTGCAAGGTCGCCAGGTTTCCCAAAATGACACTGTGTCCATTAGGGAACAGTTTTGTGTACATTAAATATTACATTACAGGACTTTCTGAAGCCTCAGAGATCCCATATTTCACACACAGAGCGGGGACATGGCCTACTACAGTCATGTGAAGTGAAAACTCTCCAAGTCCCTTGGGGAAAAAAGATTGTTTATTTGAGAAATCTAGGCGAAGACACTGTTAGGCTTATAGCCCGCAACACCCTCTTTCATAGTTGGTCAGATTGGAGTCTTTTTTTTTCTGAACATGCGTGAGCTCTGATCTTTTAGTATGTTGTTGCCAGACCCAAGTGGAGTACAGTAGGCTTGGTTTGGACCTGCTGGGACCGAGCATGCCAGTGCCACACAACTGTCATTTTGGGGTACTTTTGCATTGAAAATGTTTTCAATGGGAAATGCTTCTCAAATGGACACCCTTCAAATGATCATATTTCATGTAGAAATTGTCAGAATGGCTTGAAACCTGCACCAAACCCTCAACTCGGAACACAGATTTCAGCATGTAGAGCACTGGTTCTGTAAACCCTCTGCATTCCTATATCCTTTCAGGAATGTCCCTCAAGAATGGGACAAGGAGAGCCTTGTAGAGCAGCTTTTGTTATGAAACATATCTCAGATTTGTTTCAGTACATTGATAGTAAGTATCCAATTTGGGATGTCCAGTGTGGTTCTGGGTTTTGCAAAGGTACACTAAACTCAATACCACTGTAGCTGTTCTAAGGGTGTGCTAAAACCCCCTCTCACTAATGTGCATTGCTGTACACCATATGGAAAAAGGTTTCCCCGGTGTAGGATAAGCACCCCCCCATGGACAGTCGATGCTTGCCAAGTTGACCAATGCTTCCCTCGTGGACAGACAATGCTTGCCAAGTGGACCAATGCTTCCCTCGTGGACAGTCGATTGCATGCCAAGTGGACCAATGCTTCCCTCGTGGACAGACGATGCTTGCCAAGTGGACGAATGTGTCCCTCGTGGCCAGTCGATTGCTTGCCAAGTGGACCGATGCTTCCCTCGTGGACAGACGATGCTTGCCAAGTGGACAAATGTGTCCCTCGTGGCCAGTCGATTGCTTGCCAAGTGGACCAATGCTTCCCTCGTGGACGATTGCTTGCCAAGTGGACCAATGCTTCCCTCGTGGACGGACGATGCTTGCCAAGTGGACAGATGCTTCCCTCGCGGACAGCCCCCTGGGGGCCCCGAAGTGACAAATGCTTCCCGGGTGGACGATTGCTTGCCAAGTGGACCGATGCTTCCCTCGTGGACAGTTGACCTTTACAACATTTCATGGTGGTCATGACCTTTCTGCTACAACTAGACACTTGATTCCTTTTCTGCTTTAAAGTTGGCTTCGAGGACAATGTGTGACATGATTTTTGTGCCCATCGGTGCATGGCAAGACACTGACAATGAGCCTCAAAGTTTGCAAGGTCGCCAGGTTTCCCAAAATGACACTGTGTCCATTAGGGAACAGTTTTGTGTACATTAAATATTACATTACAGGACTTTCTGAAGCCTCAGAGATCCCATATTTCACACACAGAGCGGGGACATGGCCTACTACAGTCATGTGAAGTGAAAACTCTCCAAGTCCCTTGGGGAAAAAAGATTGTTTATTTGAGAAATCTAGGCGAAGACACTGTTAGGCTTATAGCCCGCAACACCCTCTTTCATAGTTGGTCAGATTGGAGTCATTTTTTTTCTGAACATGCGTGAGCTCTGATCTTTTAGTATGTTGTTGCCAGACCCAAGTGGAGTACAGTAGGCTTGGTTTGGACCTGCTGGGACCGAGCATGCCAGTGCCACACAACTGTCATTTTGGGGTACTTTTGCATTGAAAATGTTTTCAATGGGAAATGCTTCTCAAATGGACACCCTTCAAATGATCATATTTCATGTAGAAATTGTCAGAATGGCTTGAAACCTGCACCAAACCCTCAACTCGGAACACAGATTTCAGCATGTAGAGCACTGGTTCTGTAAACCCTCTGCATTCCTATATCCTTTCAGGAATGTCCCTCAAGAATGGGACAAGGAGAGCCTTGTAGAGCAGCTTTTGTTATGAAACATATCTCAGATTTGTTTCAGTACATTGATAGTAAGTATCCAATTTGGGATGTCCAGTGTGGTTCTGGGTTTTGCAAAGGTACACTAAACTCAATACCACTGTAGCTGTTCTAAGGGTGTGCTAAAACCCCCTCTCACTAATGTGCATTGCTGTACACCATATGGAAAAAGGTTTCCCCGGTGTAGGATAAGCACCCCCCCATGGACAGTCGATGCTTGCCAAGTTGACCAATGCTTCCCTCGTGGACAGACAATGCTTGCCAAGTGGACCAATGCTTCCCTCGTGGACAGTTGATTGCTTGCCAAGTGGACCAATGCTTCCCTCGTGGACAGTCGATTGCTTGCCAAGTGGACCAATGCTTCCCTCGTGGCCAGTCGATTGCTTGCCAAGTGGACCGATGCTTCCCTCGTGGACGATTGCTTGCCAAGTGGACCAATGCTTCCCTCGTGGACAGTCGATTGCTTGCCAAGTGGACCAATGCTTCCCTCGTGGACAGTTGATTGCTTGCCAAGTGGACCAATGCTTCCCTCGTGGACAGACGATTGCTTGCCAAGTGGACCAATGCTTCCCTCGTGGACAGACGATGCTTGCCAAGTGGACAAATGTGTCCCTCGTGGCCAGTCGATTGCTTGCCAAGTGGACCAATGCTTCCCTCGTGGACGATTGCTTGCCAAGTGGACCAATGCTTCCCTCTTGGACGGACGATGCTTGCCAAGTGGACAGATGCTTCCCTCGCGGACAGCCCCCTGGGGGCCCCGAAGTGACAAATGCTTCCCGGGTGGACGATTGCTTGCCAAGTGGACCGATGCTTCCCTCGTGGACAGTTGACCTTTACAACATTTCATGGTGGTCATGACCTTTCTGCTACAACTAGACACTTGATTCCTTTTCTGCTTTAAAGTTGGCTTCGAGGACAATGTGTGACATGATTTTTGTGCCCATCGGTGCATGGCAAGACACTGACAATGAGCCTCAAAGTTTGCAAGGTCGCCAGGTTTCCCAAAATGACACTGTGTCCATTAGGGAACAGTTTTGTGTACATTAAATATTACATTACAGGACTTTCTGAAGCCTCAGAGATCCCATATTTCACACACAGAGCGGGGACATGGCCTACTACAGTCATGTGAAGTGAAAACTCTCCAAGTCCCTTGGGGAAAAAAGATTGTTTATTTGAGAAATCTAGGCGAAGACACTGTTAGGCTTATAGCCCGCAACACCCTCTTTCATAGTTGGTCAGATTGGAGTCATTTTTTTTCTGAACATGCGTGAGCTCTGATCTTTTAGTATGTTGTTGCCAGACCCAAGTGGAGTACAGTAGGCTTGGTTTGGACCTGCTGGGACCGAGCATGCCAGTGCCACACAACTGTCATTTTGGGGTACTTTTGCATTGAAAATGTTTTCAATGGGAAATGCTTCTCAAATGGACACCCTTCAAATGATCATATTTCATGTAGAAATTGTCAGAATGGCTTGAAACCTGCACCAAACCCTCAACTCGGAACACAGATTTCAGCATGTAGAGCACTGGTTCTGTAAACCCTCTGCATTCCTATATCCTTTCAGGAATGTCCCTCAAGAATGGGACAAGGAGAGCCTTGTAGAGCAGCTTTTGTTATGAAACATATCTCAGATTTGTTTCAGTACATTGATAGTAAGTATCCAATTTGGGATGTCCAGTGTGGTTCTGGGTTTTGCAAAGGTACACTAAACTCAATACCACTGTAGCTGTTCTAAGGGTGTGCTAAAACCCCCTCTCACTAATGTGCATTGCTGTACACCATATGGAAAAAGGTTTCCCCGGTGTAGGATAAGCACCCCCCCATGGACAGTCGATGCTTGCCAAGTTGACCAATGCTTCCCTCGTGGACAGACAATGCTTGCCAAGTGGACCAATGCTTCCCTCGTGGACAGTTGATTGCTTGCCAAGTGGACCAATGCTTCCCTCGTGGACAGTCGATTGCTTGCCAAGTGGACCAATGCTTCCCTCGTGGCCAGTCGATTGCTTGCCAAGTGGACCGATGCTTCCCTCGTGGACGATTGCTTGCCAAGTGGACCAATGCTTCCCTCGTGGACAGTCGATTGCTTGCCAAGTGGACCAATGCTTCCCTCGTGGACAGTTGATTGCTTGCCAAGTGGACCAATGCTTCCCTCGTGGACAGACGATTGCTTGCCAAGTGGACCAATGCTTCCCTCGTGGACAGACGATGCTTGCCAAGTGGACAAATGTGTCCCTCGTGGCCAGTCGATTGCTTGCCAAGTGGACCAATGCTTCCCTCGTGGACGATTGCTTGCCAAGTGGACCAATGCTTCCCTCGTGGACGGACGATGCTTGCCAAGTGGACAGATGCTTCCCTCGCGGACAGCCCCCTGGGGGCCCCGAAGTGACAAATGCTTCCCGGGTGGACGATTGCTTGCCAAGTGGACCGATGCTTCCCTCGTGGACAGTTGACCTTTACAACATTTCATGGTGGTCATGACCTTTCTGCTACAACTAGACACTTGATTCCTTTTCTGCTTTAAAGTTGGCTTCGAGGACAATGTGTGACATGATTTTTGTGCCCATCGGTGCATGGCAAGACACTGACAATGAGCCTCAAAGTTTGCAAGGTCGCCAGGTTTCCCAAAATGACACTGTGTCCATTAGGGAACAGTTTTGTGTACATTAAATATTACATTACAGGACTTTCTGAAGCCTCAGAGATCCCATATTTCACACACAGAGCGGGGACATGGCCTACTACAGTCATGTGAAGTGAAAACTCTCCAAGTCCCTTGGGGAAAAAAGATTGTTTATTTGAGAAATCTAGGCGAAGACACTGTTAGGCTTATAGCCCGCAACACCCTCTTTCATAGTTGGTCAGATTGGAGTCATTTTTTTTCTGAACATGCGTGAGCTCTGATCTTTTAGTATGTTGTTGCCAGACCCAAGTGGAGTACAGTAGGCTTGGTTTGGACCTGCTGGGACCGAGCATGCCAGTGCCACACAACTGTCATTTTGGGGTACTTTTGCATTGAAAATGTTTTCAATGGGAAATGCTTCTCAAATGGACACCCTTCAAATGATCATATTTCATGTAGAAATTGTCAGAATGGCTTGAAACCTGCACCAAACCCTCAACTCGGAACACAGATTTCAGCATGTAGAGCACTGGTTCTGTAAACCCTCTGCATTCCTATATCCTTTCAGGAATGTCCCTCAAGAATGGGACAAGGAGAGCCTTGTAGAGCAGCTTTTGTTATGAAACATATCTCAGATTTGTTTCAGTACATTGATAGTAAGTATCCAATTTGGGATGTCCAGTGTGGTTCTGGGTTTTGCAAAGGTACACTAAACTCAATACCACTGTAGCTGTTCTAAGGGTGTGCTAAAACCCCCTCTCACTAATGTGCATTGCTGTACACCATATGGAAAAAGGTTTCCCCGGTGTAGGATAAGCACCCCCCCATGGACAGTCGATGCTTGCCAAGTTGACCAATGCTTCCCTCGTGGACAGACAATGCTTGCCAAGTGGACCAATGCTTCCCTCGTGGACAGTCGATTGCATGCCAAGTGGACCAATGCTTCCCTCGTGGACAGACGATGCTTGCCAAGTGGACGAATGTGTCCCTCGTGGCCAGTCGATTGCTTGCCAAGTGGACCAATGCTTCCCTCGTGGACAGACGATGCTTGCCAAGTGGACAAATGTGTCCCTCGTGGCCAGTCGATTGCTTGCCAAGTGGACCAATGCTTCCCTCGTGGACGATTGCTTGCCAAGTGGACCAATGCTTCCCTCGTGGACGGACGATGCTTGCCAAGTGGACAGATGCTTCCCTCGCGGACAGCCTTCTGGGGGCCCCGAAGTGACAAATGCTTCCCGGGTGGACGATTGCTTGCCAAGTGGACCGATGCTTCCCTCGTGGACAGTTGACCTTTACAACATTTCATGGTGGTCATGACCTTTCTGCTACAACTAGACACTTGATTCCTTTTCTGCTTTAAAGTTGGCTTCGAGGACAATGTGTGACATGATTTTTGTGCCCATCGGTGCATGGCAAGACACTGACAATGAGCCTCAAAGTTTGCAAGGTCGCCAGGTTTCCCAAAATGACACTGTGTCCATTAGGGAACAGTTTTGTGTACATTAAATATTACATTACAGGACTTTCTGAAGCCTCAGAGATCTCATATTTCACACACAGAGCGGGGACATGGCCTACTACAGTCATGTGAAGTGAAAACTCTCCAAGTCCCTTGGGGAAAAAAGATTGTTTATTTGAGAAATCTAGGCGAAGACACTGTTAGGCTTATAGCCCGCAACACCCTCTTTCATAGTTGGTCAGATTGGAGTCATTTTTTTTCTGAACATGCGTGAGCTCTGATCTTTTAGTATGTTGTTGCCAGACCCAAGTGGAGTACAGTAGGCTTGGTTTGGACCTGCTGGGACCGAGCATGCCAGTGCCACACAACTGTCATTTTGGGGTACTTTTGCATTGAAAATGTTTTCAATGGGAAATGCTTCTCAAATGGACACCCTTCAAATGATCATATTTCATGTAGAAATTGTCAGAATGGCTTGAAACCTGCACCAAACCCTCAACTCGGAACACAGATTTCAGCATGTAGAGCACTGGTTCTGTAAACCCTCTGCATTCCTATATCCTTTCAGGAATGTCCCTCAAGAATGGGACAAGGAGAGCCTTGTAGAGCAGCTTTTGTTATGAAACATATCTCAGATTTGTTTCAGTACATTGATAGTAAGTATCCAATTTGGGATGTCCAGTGTGGTTCTGGGTTTTGCAAAGGTACACTAAACTCAATACCACTGTAGCTGTTCTAAGGGTGTGCTAAAACCCCCTCTCACTAATGTGCATTGCTGTACACCATATGGAAAAAGGTTTCCCCGGTGTAGGATAAGCACCCCCCCATGGACAGTCGATGCTTGCCAAGTTGACCAATGCTTCCCTCGTGGACAGACAATGCTTGCCAAGTGGACCAATGCTTCCCTCGTGGACAGTCGATTGCATGCCAAGTGGACCAATGCTTCCCTCGTGGACAGACGATGCTTGCCAAGTGGACGAATGTGTCCCTCGTGGCCAGTCGATTGCTTGCCAAGTGGACCGATGCTTCCCTCGTGGACAGACGATGCTTGCCAAGTGGACAAATGTGTCCCTCGTGGCCAGTCGATTGCTTGCCAAGTGGACCAATGCTTCCCTCGTGGACGATTGCTTGCCAAGTGGACCAATGCTTCCCTCGTGGACGGACGATGCTTGCCAAGTGGACAGATGCTTCCCTCGCGGACAGCCCCCTGGGGGCCCCGAAGTGACAAATGCTTCCCGGGTGGACGATTGCTTGCCAAGTGGACCGATGCTTCCCTCGTGGACAGTTGACCTTTACAACATTTCATGGTGGTCATGACCTTTCTGCTACAACTAGACACTTGATTCCTTTTCTGCTTTAAAGTTGGCTTCGAGGACAATGTGTGACATGATTTTTGTGCCCATCAGTGCATGGCAAGACACTGACAATGAGCCTCAAAGTTTGCAAGGTCGCCAGGTTTCCCAAAATGACACTGTGTCCATTAGGGAACAGTTTTGTGTACATTAAATATTACATTACAGGACTTTCTGAAGCCTCAGAGATCCCATATTTCACACAGAGCGGGGACATGGCCTACTACAGTCATGTGAAGTGAAAACTCTCCAAGTCCCTTGGGGAAAAAAGATTGTTTATTTGAGAAATCTAGGCGAAGACACTGTTAGGCTTATAGCCCGCAACACCCTCTTTCATAGTTGGTCAGATTGGAGTCATTTTTTTTCTGAACATGCGTGAGCTCTGATCTTTTAGTATGTTGTTGCCAGACCCAAGTGGAGTACAGTAGGCTTGGTTTGGACCTGCTGGGACCGAGCATGCCAGTGCCACACAACTGTCATTTTGGGGTACTTTTGCATTGAAAATGTTTTCAATGGGAAATGCTTCTCAAATGGACACCCTTCAAATGATCATATTTCATGTAGAAATTGTCAGAATGGCTTGAAACCTGCACCAAACCCTCAACTCGGAACACAGATTTCAGCATGTAGAGCACTGGTTCTGTAAACCCTCTGCATTCCTATATCCTTTCAGGAATGTCCCTCAAGAATGGGACAAGGAGAGCCTTGTAGAGCAGCTTTTGTTATGAAACATATCTCAGATTTGTTTCAGTACATTGATAGTAAGTATCCAATTTGGGATGTCCAGTGTGGTTCTGGGTTTTGCAAAGGTACACTAAACTCAATACCACTGTAGCTGTTCTAAGGGTGTGCTAAAACCCCCTCTCACTAATGTGCATTGCTGTACACCATATGGAAAAAGGTTTCCCCGGTGTAGGATAAGCACCCCCCCATGGACAGTCGATGCTTGCCAAGTTGACCAATGCTTCCCTCGTGGACAGACAATGCTTGCCAAGTGGACCAATGCTTCCCTCGTGGACAGTCGATTGCATGCCAAGTGGACCAATGCTTCCCTCGTGGACAGACGATGCTTGCCAAGTGGACGAATGTGTCCCTCGTGGCCAGTCGATTGCTTGCCAAGTGGACCAATGCTTCCCTCGTGGACAGACGATGCTTGCCAAGTGGACAAATGTGTCCCTCGTGGCCAGTCGATTGCTTGCCAAGTGGACCAATGCTTCCCTCGTGGACGATTGCTTGCCAAGTGGACCAATGCTTCCCTCGTGGACGGACGATGCTTGCCAAGTGGACAGATGCTTCCCTCGCGGACAGCCTTCTGGGGGCCCCGAAGTGACAAATGCTTCCCGGGTGGACGATTGCTTGCCAAGTGGACCGATGCTTCCCTCGTGGACAGTTGACCTTTACAACATTTCATGGTGGTCATGACCTTTCTGCTACAACTAGACACTTGATTCCTTTTCTGCTTTAAAGTTGGCTTCGAGGACAATGTGTGACATGATTTTTGTGCCCATCGGTGCATGGCAAGACACTGACAATGAGCCTCAAAGTTTGCAAGGTCGCCAGGTTTCCCAAAATGACACTGTGTCCATTAGGGAACAGTTTTGTGTACATTAAATATTACATTACAGGACTTTCTGAAGCCTCAGAGATCTCATATTTCACACACAGAGCGGGGACATGGCCTACTACAGTCATGTGAAGTGAAAACTCTCCAAGTCCCTTGGGGAAAAAAGATTGTTTATTTGAGAAATCTAGGCGAAGACACTGTTAGGCTTATAGCCCGCAACACCCTCTTTCATAGTTGGTCAGATTGGAGTCATTTTTTTTCTGAACATGCGTGAGCTCTGATCTTTTAGTATGTTGTTGCCAGACCCAAGTGGAGTACAGTAGGCTTGGTTTGGACCTGCTGGGACCGAGCATGCCAGTGCCACACAACTGTCATTTTGGGGTACTTTTGCATTGAAAATGTTTTCAATGGGAAATGCTTCTCAAATGGACACCCTTCAAATGATCATATTTCATGTAGAAATTGTCAGAATGGCTTGAAACCTGCACCAAACCCTCAACTCGGAACACAGATTTCAGCATGTAGAGCACTGGTTCTGTAAACCCTCTGCATTCCTATATCCTTTCAGGAATGTCCCTCAAGAATGGGACAAGGAGAGCCTTGTAGAGCAGCTTTTGTTATGAAACATATCTCAGATTTGTTTCAGTACATTGATAGTAAGTATCCAATTTGGGATGTCCAGTGTGGTTCTGGGTTTTGCAAAGGTACACTAAACTCAATACCACTGTAGCTGTTCTAAGGGTGTGCTAAAACCCCCTCTCACTAATGTGCATTGCTGTACACCATATGGAAAAAGGTTTCCCCGGTGTAGGATAAGCACCCCCCCATGGACAGTCGATGCTTGCCAAGTTGACCAATGCTTCCCTCGTGGACAGACAATGCTTGCCAAGTGGACCAATGCTTCCCTCGTGGACAGTCGATTGCATGCCAAGTGGACCAATGCTTCCCTCGTGGACAGACGATGCTTGCCAAGTGGACGAATGTGTCCCTCGTGGCCAGTCGATTGCTTGCCAAGTGGACCGATGCTTCCCTCGTGGACAGACGATGCTTGCCAAGTGGACAAATGTGTCCCTCGTGGCCAGTCGATTGCTTGCCAAGTGGACCAATGCTTCCCTCGTGGACGATTGCTTGCCAAGTGGACCAATGCTTCCCTCGTGGACGGACGATGCTTGCCAAGTGGACAGATGCTTCCCTCGCGGACAGCCCCCTGGGGGCCCCGAAGTGACAAATGCTTCCCGGGTGGACGATTGCTTGCCAAGTGGACCGATGCTTCCCTCGTGGACAGTTGACCTTTACAACATTTCATGGTGGTCATGACCTTTCTGCTACAACTAGACACTTGATTCCTTTTCTGCTTTAAAGTTGGCTTCGAGGACAATGTGTGACATGATTTTTGTGCCCATCAGTGCATGGCAAGACACTGACAATGAGCCTCAAAGTTTGCAAGGTCGCCAGGTTTCCCAAAATGACACTGTGTCCATTAGGGAACAGTTTTGTGTACATTAAATATTACATTACAGGACTTTCTGAAGCCTCAGAGATCCCATATTTCACACAGAGCGGGGACATGGCCTACTACAGTCATGTGAAGTGAAAACTCTCCAAGTCCCTTGGGGAAAAAAGATTGTTTATTTGAGAAATCTAGGCGAAGACACTGTTAGGCTTATAGCCCGCAACACCCTCTTTCATAGTTGGTCAGATTGGAGTCATTTTTTTTCTGAACATGCGTGAGCTCTGATCTTTTAGTATGTTGTTGCCAGACCCAAGTGGAGTACAGTAGGCTTGGTTTGGACCTGCTGGGACCGAGCATGCCAGTGCCACACAACTGTCATTTTGGGGTACTTTTGCATTGAAAATGTTTTCAATGGGAAATGCTTCTCAAATGGACACCCTTCAAATGATCATATTTCATGTAGAAATTGTCAGAATGGCTTGAAACCTGCACCAAACCCTCAACTCGGAACACAGATTTCAGCATGTAGAGCACTGGTTCTGTAAACCCTCTGCATTCCTATATCCTTTCAGGAATGTCCCTCAAGAATGGGACAAGGAGAGCCTTGTAGAGCAGCTTTTGTTATGAAACATATCTCAGATTTGTTTCAGTACATTGATAGTAAGTATCCAATTTGGGATGTCCAGTGTGGTTCTGGGTTTTGCAAAGGTACACTAAACTCAATACCACTGTAGCTGTTCTAAGGGTGTGCTAAAACCCCCTCTCACTAATGTGCATTGCTGTACACCATATGGAAAAAGGTTTCCCCGGTGTAGGATAAGCACCCCCCCATGGACAGTCGATGCTTGCCAAGTTGACCAATGCTTCCCTCGTGGACAGACAATGCTTGCCAAGTGGACCAATGCTTCCCTCGTGGACAGTCGATTGCATGCCAAGTGGACCAATGCTTCCCTCGTGGACAGACGATGCTTGCCAAGTGGACGAATGTGTCCCTCGTGGCCAGTCGATTGCTTGCCAAGTGGACCAATGCTTCCCTCGTGGACAGACGATGCTTGCCAAGTGGACAAATGTGTCCCTCGTGGCCAGTCGATTGCTTGCCAAGTGGACCAATGCTTCCCTCGTGGACGATTGCTTGCCAAGTGGACCAATGCTTCCCTCGTGGACGGACGATGCTTGCCAAGTGGACAGATGCTTCCCTCGCGGACAGCCTTCTGGGGGCCCCGAAGTGACAAATGCTTCCCGGGTGGACGATTGCTTGCCAAGTGGACCGATGCTTCCCTCGTGGACAGTTGACCTTTACAACATTTCATGGTGGTCATGACCTTTCTGCTACAACTAGACACTTGATTCCTTTTCTGCTTTAAAGTTGGCTTCGAGGACAATGTGTGACATGATTTTTGTGCCCATCGGTGCATGGCAAGACACTGACAATGAGCCTCAAAGTTTGCAAGGTCGCCAGGTTTCCCAAAATGACACTGTGTCCATTAGGGAACAGTTTTGTGTACATTAAATATTACATTACAGGACTTTCTGAAGCCTCAGAGATCTCATATTTCACACACAGAGCGGGGACATGGCCTACTACAGTCATGTGAAGTGAAAACTCTCCAAGTCCCTTGGGGAAAAAAGATCGTTTATTTGAGAAATCTAGGCAAAGACACTGTTAGGCTTATAGCCCGCAACACCCTCTTTCATAGTTGGTCAGATTGGAGTCATTTTTTTTCTGAACATGCGTGAGCTCTGATCTTTTAGTATGTTGTTGCCAGACCCAAGTGGAGTACAGTAGGCTTGGTTTGGACCTGCTGGGACCGAGCATGCCAGTGCCACACAACTGTCATTTTGGGGTACTTTTGCATTGAAAATGTTTTCAATGGGAAATGCTTCTCAAATGGACACCCTTCAAATGATCATATTTCATGTAGAAATTGTCAGAATGGCTTGAAACCTGCACCAAACCCTCAACTCGGAACACAGATTTCAGCATGTAGAGCACTGGTTCTGTAAACCCTCTGCATTCCTATATCCTTTCAGGAATGTCCCTCAAGAATGGGACAAGGAGAGCCTTGTAGAGCAGCTTTTGTTATGAAACATATCTCAGATTTGTTTCAGTACATTGATAGTAAGTATCCAATTTGGGATGTCCAGTGTGGTTCTGGGTTTTGCAAAGGTACACTAAACTCAATACCACTGTAGCTGTTCTAAGGGTGTGCTAAAACCCCCTCTCACTAATGTGCATTGCTGTACACCATATGGAAAAAGGTTTCCCCGGTGTAGGATAAGCACCCCCCCATGGACAGTCGATGCTTGCCAAGTTGACCAATGCTTCCCTCGTGGACAGACAATGCTTGCCAAGTGGACCAATGCTTCCCTCGTGGACAGTCGATTGCATGCCAAGTGGACCAATGCTTCCCTCGTGGACAGACGATGCTTGCCAAGTGGACGAATGTGTCCCTCGTGGCCAGTCGATTGCTTGCCAAGTGGACCGATGCTTCCCTCGTGGACAGACGATGCTTGCCAAGTGGACAAATGTGTCCCTCGTGGCCAGTCGATTGCTTGCCAAGTGGACCAATGCTTCCCTCGTGGACGATTGCTTGCCAAGTGGACCAATGCTTCCCTCGTGGACGGACGATGCTTGCCAAGTGGACAGATGCTTCCCTCGCGGACAGCCCCCTGGGGGCCCCGAAGTGACAAATGCTTCCCGGGTGGACGATTGCTTGCCAAGTGGACCGATGCTTCCCTCGTGGACAGTTGACCTTTACAACATTTCATGGTGGTCATGACCTTTCTGCTACAACTAGACACTTGATTCCTTTTCTGCTTTAAAGTTGGCTTCGAGGACAATGTGTGACATGATTTTTGTGCCCATCAGTGCATGGCAAGACACTGACAATGAGCCTCAAAGTTTGCAAGGTCGCCAGGTTTCCCAAAATGACACTGTGTCCATTAGGGAACAGTTTTGTGTACATTAAATATTACATTACAGGACTTTCTGAAGCCTCAGAGATCCCATATTTCACACAGAGCGGGGACATGGCCTACTACAGTCATGTGAAGTGAAAACTCTCCAAGTCCCTTGGGGAAAAAAGATTGTTTATTTGAGAAATCTAGGCGAAGACACTGTTAGGCTTATAGCCCGCAACACCCTCTTTCATAGTTGGTCAGATTGGAGTCATTTTTTTTCTGAACATGCGTGAGCTCTGATCTTTTAGTATGTTGTTGCCAGACCCAAGTGGAGTACAGTAGGCTTGGTTTGGACCTGCTGGGACCGAGCATGCCAGTGCCACACAACTGTCATTTTGGGGTACTTTTGCATTGAAAATGTTTTCAATGGGAAATGCTTCTCAAATGGACACCCTTCAAATGATCATATTTCATGTAGAAATTGTCAGAATGGCTTGAAACCTGCACCAAACCCTCAACTCGGAACACAGATTTCAGCATGTAGAGCACTGGTTCTGTAAACCCTCTGCATTCCTATATCCTTTCAGGAATGTCCCTCAAGAATGGGACAAGGAGAGCCTTGTAGAGCAGCTTTTGTTATGAAACATATCTCAGATTTGTTTCAGTACATTGATAGTAAGTATCCAATTTGGGATGTCCAGTGTGGTTCTGGGTTTTGCAAAGGTACACTAAACTCAATACCACTGTAGCTGTTCTAAGGGTGTGCTAAAACCCCCTCTCACTAATGTGCATTGCTGTACACCATATGGAAAAAGGTTTCCCCGGTGTAGGATAAGCACCCCCCCATGGACAGTCGATGCTTGCCAAGTTGACCAATGCTTCCCTCGTGGACAGACAATGCTTGCCAAGTGGACCAATGCTTCCCTCGTGGACAGTTGATTGCTTGCCAAGTGGACCAATGCTTCCCTCGTGGACAGTCGATTGCTTGCCAAGTGGACCAATGCTTCCCTCGTGGCCAGTCGATTGCTTGCCAAGTGGACCGATGCTTCCCTCGTGGACGATTGCTTGCCAAGTGGACCAATGCTTCCCTCGTGGACAGTCGATTGCTTGCCAAGTGGACCAATGCTTCCCTCGTGGACAGTTGATTGCTTGCCAAGTGGACCAATGCTTCCCTCGTGGACAGACGATTGCTTGCCAAGTGGACCAATGCTTCCCTCGTGGACAGACGATGCTTGCCAAGTGGACAAATGTGTCCCTCGTGGCCAGCCGATTGCTTGCCAAGTGGACCAATGCTTCCCTCGTGGACGATTGCTTGCCAAGTGGACCAATGCTTCCCTCGTGGACGGACGATGCTTGCCAAGTGGACAGATGCTTCCCTCGCGGACAGCCTTCTGGGGGCCCCGAAGTGACAAATGCTTCCCGGGTGGACGATTGCTTGCCAAGTGGACCGATGCTTCCCTCGTGGACAGTTGACCTTTACAACATTTCATGGTGGTCATGACCTTTCTGCTACAACTAGACACTTGATTCCTTTTCTGCTTTAAAGTTGGCTTCGAGGACAATGTGTGACATGATTTTTGTGCCCATCGGTGCATGGCAAGACACTGACAATGAGCCTCAAAGTTTGCAAGGTCGCCAGGTTTCCCAAAATGACACTGTGTCCATTAGGGAACAGTTTTGTGTACATTAAATATTACATTACAGGACTTTCTGAAGCCTCAGAGATCTCATATTTCACACACAGAGCGGGGACATGGCCTACTACAGTCATGTGAAGTGAAAACTCTCCAAGTCCCTTGGGGAAAAAAGATTGTTTATTTGAGAAATCTAGGCGAAGACACTGTTAGGCTTATAGCCCGCAACACCCTCTTTCATAGTTGGTCAGATTGGAGTCATTTTTTTTCTGAACATGCGTGAGCTCTGATCTTTTAGTATGTTGTTGCCAGACCCAAGTGGAGTACAGTAGGCTTGGTTTGGACCTGCTGGGACCGAGCATGCCAGTGCCACACAACTGTCATTTTGGGGTACTTTTGCATTGAAAATGTTTTCAATGGGAAATGCTTCTCAAATGGACACCCTTCAAATGATCATATTTCATGTAGAAATTGTCAGAATGGCTTGAAACCTGCACCAAACCCTCAACTCGGAACACAGATTTCAGCATGTAGAGCACTGGTTCTGTAAACCCTCTGCATTCCTATATCCTTTCAGGAATGTCCCTCAAGAATGGGACAAGGAGAGCCTTGTAGAGCAGCTTTTGTTATGAAACATATCTCAGATTTGTTTCAGTACATTGATAGTAAGTATCCAATTTGGGATGTCCAGTGTGGTTCTGGGTTTTGCAAAGGTACACTAAACTCAATACCACTGTAGCTGTTCTAAGGGTGTGCTAAAACCCCCTCTCACTAATGTGCATTGCTGTACACCATATGGAAAAAGGTTTCCCCGGTGTAGGATAAGCACCCCCCCATGGACAGTCGATGCTTGCCAAGTTGACCAATGCTTCCCTCGTGGACAGACAATGCTTGCCAAGTGGACCAATGCTTCCCTCGTGGACAGTCGATTGCATGCCAAGTGGACCAATGCTTCCCTCGTGGACAGACGATGCTTGCCAAGTGGACGAATGTGTCCCTCGTGGCCAGTCGATTGCTTGCCAAGTGGACCAATGCTTCCCTCGTGGACAGACGATGCTTGCCAAGTGGACAAATGTGTCCCTCGTGGCCAGTCGATTGCTTGCCAAGTGGACCAATGCTTCCCTCGTGGACGATTGCTTGCCAAGTGGACCAATGCTTCCCTCGTGGACGGACGATGCTTGCCAAGTGGACAGATGCTTCCCTCGCGGACAGCCTTCTGGGGGCCCCGAAGTGACAAATGCTTCCCGGGTGGACGATTGCTTGCCAAGTGGACCGATGCTTCCCTCGTGGACAGTTGACCTTTACAACATTTCATGGTGGTCATGACCTTTCTGCTACAACTAGACACTTGATTCCTTTTCTGCTTTAAAGTTGGCTTCGAGGACAATGTGTGACATGATTTTTGTGCCCATCGGTGCATGGCAAGACACTGACAATGAGCCTCAAAGTTTGCAAGGTCGCCAGGTTTCCCAAAATGACACTGTGTCCATTAGGGAACAGTTTTGTGTACATTAAATATTACATTACAGGACTTTCTGAAGCCTCAGAGATCTCATATTTCACACACAGAGCGGGGACATGGCCTACTACAGTCATGTGAAGTGAAAACTCTCCAAGTCCCTTGGGGAAAAAAGATTGTTTATTTGAGAAATCTAGGCGAAGACACTGTTAGGCTTATAGCCCGCAACACCCTCTTTCATAGTTGGTCAGATTGGAGTCATTTTTTTTCTGAACATGCGTGAGCTCTGATCTTTTAGTATGTTGTTGCCAGACCCAAGTGGAGTACAGTAGGCTTGGTTTGGACCTGCTGGGACCGAGCATGCCAGTGCCACACAACTGTCATTTTGGGGTACTTTTGCATTGAAAATGTTTTCAATGGGAAATGCTTCTCAAATGGACACCCTTCAAATGATCATATTTCATGTAGAAATTGTCAGAATGGCTTGAAACCTGCACCAAACCCTCAACTCGGAACACAGATTTCAGCATGTAGAGCACTGGTTCTGTAAACCCTCTGCATTCCTATATCCTTTCAGGAATGTCCCTCAAGAATGGGACAAGGAGAGCCTTGTAGAGCAGCTTTTGTTATGAAACATATCTCAGATTTGTTTCAGTACATTGATAGTAAGTATCCAATTTGGGATGTCCAGTGTGGTTCTGGGTTTTGCAAAGGTACACTAAACTCAATACCACTGTAGCTGTTCTAAGGGTGTGCTAAAACCCCCTCTCACTAATGTGCATTGCTGTACACCATATGGAAAAAGGTTTCCCCGGTGTAGGATAAGCACCCCCCCATGGACAGTCGATGCTTGCCAAGTTGACCAATGCTTCCCTCGTGGACAGACAATGCTTGCCAAGTGGACCAATGCTTCCCTCGTGGACAGTCGATTGCATGCCAAGTGGACCAATGCTTCCCTCGTGGACAGACGATGCTTGCCAAGTGGACGAATGTGTCCCTCGTGGCCAGTCGATTGCTTGCCAAGTGGACCAATGCTTCCCTCGTGGACAGACGATGCTTGCCAAGTGGACAAATGTGTCCCTCGTGGCCAGTCGATTGCTTGCCAAGTGGACCAATGCTTCCCTCGTGGACGATTGCTTGCCAAGTGGACCAATGCTTCCCTCGTGGACGGACGATGCTTGCCAAGTGGACAGATGCTTCCCTCGCGGACAGCCTTCTGGGGGCCCCGAAGTGACAAATGCTTCCCGGGTGGACGATTGCTTGCCAAGTGGACCGATGCTTCCCTCGTGGACAGTTGACCTTTACAACATTTCATGGTGGTCATGACCTTTCTGCTACAACTAGACACTTGATTCCTTTTCTGCTTTAAAGTTGGCTTCGAGGACAATGTGTGACATGATTTTTGTGCCCATCGGTGCATGGCAAGACACTGACAATGAGCCTCAAAGTTTGCAAGGTCGCCAGGTTTCCCAAAATGACACTGTGTCCATTAGGGAACAGTTTTGTGTACATTAAATATTACATTACAGGACTTTCTGAAGCCTCAGAGATCTCATATTTCACACACAGAGCGGGGACATGGCCTACTACAGTCATGTGAAGTGAAAACTCTCCAAGTCCCTTGGGGAAAAAAGATTGTTTATTTGAGAAATCTAGGCGAAGACACTGTTAGGCTTATAGCCCGCAACACCCTCTTTCATAGTTGGTCAGATTGGAGTCATTTTTTTTCTGAACATGCGTGAGCTCTGATCTTTTAGTATGTTGTTGCCAGACCCAAGTGGAGTACAGTAGGCTTGGTTTGGACCTGCTGGGACCGAGCATGCCAGTGCCACACAACTGTCATTTTGGGGTACTTTTGCATTGAAAATGTTTTCAATGGGAAATGCTTCTCAAATGGACACCCTTCAAATGATCATATTTCATGTAGAAATTGTCAGAATGGCTTGAAACCTGCACCAAACCCTCAACTCGGAACACAGATTTCAGCATGTAGAGCACTGGTTCTGTAAACCCTCTGCATTCCTATATCCTTTCAGGAATGTCCCTCAAGAATGGGACAAGGAGAGCCTTGTAGAGCAGCTTTTGTTATGAAACATATCTCAGATTTGTTTCAGTACATTGATAGTAAGTATCCAATTTGGGATGTCCAGTGTGGTTCTGGGTTTTGCAAAGGTACACTAAACTCAATACCACTGTAGCTGTTCTAAGGGTGTGCTAAAACCCCCTCTCACTAATGTGCATTGCTGTACACCATATGGAAAAAGGTTTCCCCGGTGTAGGATAAGCACCCCCCCATGGACAGTCGATGCTTGCCAAGTTGACCAATGCTTCCCTCGTGGACAGACAATGCTTGCCAAGTGGACCAATGCTTCCCTCGTGGACAGTCGATTGCATGCCAAGTGGACCAATGCTTCCCTCGTGGACAGACGATGCTTGCCAAGTGGACGAATGTGTCCCTCGTGGCCAGTCGATTGCTTGCCAAGTGGACCAATGCTTCCCTCGTGGACAGACGATGCTTGCCAAGTGGACAAATGTGTCCCTCGTGGCCAGTCGATTGCTTGCCAAGTGGACCAATGCTTCCCTCGTGGACGATTGCTTGCCAAGTGGACCAATGCTTCCCTCGTGGACGGACGATGCTTGCCAAGTGGACAGATGCTTCCCTCGCGGACAGCCTTCTGGGGGCCCCGAAGTGACAAATGCTTCCCGGGTGGACGATTGCTTGCCAAGTGGACCGATGCTTCCCTCGTGGACAGTTGACCTTTACAACATTTCATGGTGGTCATGACCTTTCTGCTACAACTAGACACTTGATTCCTTTTCTGCTTTAAAGTTGGCTTCGAGGACAATGTGTGACATGATTTTTGTGCCCATCGGTGCATGGCAAGACACTGACAATGAGCCTCAAAGTTTGCAAGGTCGCCAGGTTTCCCAAAATGACACTGTGTCCATTAGGGAACAGTTTTGTGTACATTAAATATTACATTACAGGACTTTCTGAAGCCTCAGAGATCTCATATTTCACACACAGAGCGGGGACATGGCCTACTACAGTCATGTGAAGTGAAAACTCTCCAAGTCCCTTGGGGAAAAAAGATTGTTTATTTGAGAAATCTAGGCGAAGACACTGTTAGGCTTATAGCCCGCAACACCCTCTTTCATAGTTGGTCAGATTGGAGTCATTTTTTTTCTGAACATGCGTGAGCTCTGATCTTTTAGTATTTTGTTGCCAGACCCAAGTGGAGTACAGTAGGCTTGGTTTGGACCTGCTGGGACCGAGCATGCCAGTGCCACACAACTGTCATTTTGGGGTACTTTTGCATTGAAAATGTTTTCAATGGGAAATGCTTCTCAAATGGACACCCTTCAAATGATCATATTTCATGTAGAAATTGTCAGAATGGCTTGAAACCTGCACCAAACCCTCAACTCGGAACACAGATTTCAGCATGTAGAGCACTGGTTCTGTAAACCCTCTGCATTCCTATATCCTTTCAGGAATGTCCCTCAAGAATGGGACAAGGAGAGCCTTGTAGAGCAGCTTTTGTTATGAAACATATCTCAGATTTGTTTCAGTACATTGATAGTAAGTATCCAATTTGGGATGTCCAGTGTGGTTCTGGGTTTTGCAAAGGTACACTAAACTCAATACCACTGTAGCTGTTCTAAGGGTGTGCTAAAACCCCCTCTCACTAATGTGCATTGCTGTACACCATATGGAAAAAGGTTTCCCCGGTGTAGGATAAGCACCCCCCCATGGACAGTCGATGCTTGCCAAGTTGACCAATGCTTCCCTCGTGGACAGACAATGCTTGCCAAGTGGACCAATGCTTCCCTCGTGGACAGTCGTTTGCATGCCAAGTGGACCAATGCTTCCCTCGTGGACAGACGATGCTTGCCAAGTGGACGAATGTGTCCCTCGTGGCCAGTCGATTGCTTGCCAAGTGGACCAATGCTTCCCTCGTGGACAGACGATGCTTGCCAAGTGGACAAATGTGTCCCTCGTGGCCAGTCGATTGCTTGCCAAGTGGACCAATGCTTCCCTCGTGGACGATTGCTTGCCAAGTGGACCAATGCTTCCCTCGTGGCCAGTCGATTGCTTGCCAAGTGGACCGATGCTTCCCTCGTGGACGATTGCTTGCCAAGTGGACCAATGCTTCCCTCGTGGACAGTCGATTGCTTGCCAAGTGGACCAATGCTTCCCTCGTGGACAGTTGATTGCTTGCCAAGTGGACCAATGCTTCCCTCGTGGACAGACGATTGCTTGCCAAGTGGACCAATGCTTCCCTCGTGGACAGACGATGCTTGCCAAGTGGACAAATGTGTCCCTCGTGGCCAGTCGATTGCTTGCCAAGTGGACCAATGCTTCCCTCGTGGACGATTGCTTGCCAAGTGGACCAATGCTTCCCTCGTGGACGGACGATGCTTGCCAAGTGGACAGATGCTTCCCTCGCGGACAGCCCCCTGGGGGCCCCGAAGTGACAAATGCTTCCCGGGTGGACGATTGCTTGCCAAGTGGACCGATGCTTCCCTCGTGGACAGTTGACCTTTACAACATTTCATGGTGGTCATGACCTTTCTGCTACAACTAGACACTTGATTCCTTTTCTGCTTTAAAGTTGGCTTCGAGGACAATGTGTGACATGATTTTTGTGCCCATCGGTGCATGGCAAGACACTGACAATGAGCCTCAAAGTTTGCAAGGTCGCCAGGTTTCCCAAAATGACACTGTGTCCATTAGGGAACAGTTTTGTGTACATTAAATATTACATTACAGGACTTTCTGAAGCCTCAGAGATCCCATATTTCACACACAGAGCGGGGACATGGCCTACTACAGTCATGTGAAGTGAAAACTCTCCAAGTCCCTTGGGGAAAAAAGATTGTTTATTTGAGAAATCTAGGCGAAGACACTGTTAGGCTTATAGCCCGCAACACCCTCTTTCATAGTTGGTCAGATTGGAGTCATTTTTTTTCTGAACATGCGTGAGCTCTGATCTTTTAGTATGTTGTTGCCAGACCCAAGTGGAGTACAGTAGGCTTGGTTTGGACCTGCTGGGACCGAGCATGCCAGTGCCACACAACTGTCATTTTGGGGTACTTTTGCATTGAAAATGTTTTCAATGGGAAATGCTTCTCAAATGGACACCCTTCAAATGATCATATTTCATGTAGAAATTGTCAGAATGGCTTGAAACCTGCACCAAACCCTCAACTCGGAACACAGATTTCAGCATGTAGAGCACTGGTTCTGTAAACCCTCTGCATTCCTATATCCTTTCAGGAATGTCCCTCAAGAATGGGACAAGGAGAGCCTTGTAGAGCAGCTTTTGTTATGAAACATATCTCAGATTTGTTTCAGTACATTGATAGTAAGTATCCAATTTGGGATGTCCAGTGTGGTTCTGGGTTTTGCAAAGGTACACTAAACTCAATACCACTGTAGCTGTTCTAAGGGTGTGCTAAAACCCCCTCTCACTAATGTGCATTGCTGTACACCATATGGAAAAAGGTTTCCCCGGTGTAGGATAAGCACCCCCCCATGGACAGTCGATGCTTGCCAAGTTGACCAATGCTTCCCTCGTGGACAGACAATGCTTGCCAAGTGGACCAATGCTTCCCTCGTGGACAGTCGATTGCATGCCAAGTGGACCAATGCTTCCCTCGTGGACAGACGATGCTTGCCAAGTGGACGAATGTGTCCCTCGTGGCCAGTCGATTGCTTGCCAAGTGGACCAATGCTTCCCTCGTGGACAGACGATGCTTGCCAAGTGGACAAATGTGTCCCTCGTGGCCAGTCGATTGCTTGCCAAGTGGACCAATGCTTCCCTCGTGGACGATTGCTTGCCAAGTGGACCAATGCTTCCCTCGTGGACGGACGATGCTTGCCAAGTGGACAGATGCTTCCCTCGCGGACAGCCTTCTGGGGGCCCCGAAGTGACAAATGCTTCCCGGGTGGACGATTGCTTGCCAAGTGGACCGATGCTTCCCTCGTGGACAGTTGACCTTTACAACATTTCATGGTGGTCATGACCTTTCTGCTACAACTAGACACTTGATTCCTTTTCTGCTTTAAAGTTGGCTTCGAGGACAATGTGTGACATGATTTTTGTGCCCATCGGTGCATGGCAAGACACTGACAATGAGCCTCAAAGTTTGCAAGGTCGCCAGGTTTCCCAAAATGACACTGTGTCCATTAGGGAACAGTTTTGTGTACATTAAATATTACATTACAGGACTTTCTGAAGCCTCAGAGATCTCATATTTCACACACAGAGCGGGGACATGGCCTACTACAGTCATGTGAAGTGAAAACTCTCCAAGTCCCTTGGGGAAAAAAGATTGTTTATTTGAGAAATCTAGGCGAAGACACTGTTAGGCTTATAGCCCGCAACACCCTCTTTCATAGTTGGTCAGATTGGAGTCATTTTTTTTCTGAACATGCGTGAGCTCTGATCTTTTAGTATGTTGTTGCCAGACCCAAGTGGAGTACAGTAGGCTTGGTTTGGACCTGCTGGGACCGAGCATGCCAGTGCCACACAACTGTCATTTTGGGGTACTTTTGCATTGAAAATGTTTTCAATGGGAAATGCTTCTCAAATGGACACCCTTCAAATGATCATATTTCATGTAGAAATTGTCAGAATGGCTTGAAACCTGCACCAAACCCTCAACTCGGAACACAGATTTCAGCATGTAGAGCACTGGTTCTGTAAACCCTCTGCATTCCTATATCCTTTCAGGAATGTCCCTCAAGAATGGGACAAGGAGAGCCTTGTAGAGCAGCTTTTGTTATGAAACATATCTCAGATTTGTTTCAGTACATTGATAGTAAGTATCCAATTTGGGATGTCCAGTGTGGTTCTGGGTTTTGCAAAGGTACACTAAACTCAATACCACTGTAGCTGTTCTAAGGGTGTGCTAAAACCCCCTCTCACTAATGTGCATTGCTGTACACCATATGGAAAAAGGTTTCCCCGGTGTAGGATAAGCACCCCCCCATGGACAGTCGATGCTTGCTAAGTTGACCAATGCTTCCCTCGTGGACAGACAATGCTTGCCAAGTGGACCAATGCTTCCCTCGTGGACAGTCGATTGCATGCCAAGTGGACCAATGCTTCCCTCGTGGACAGACGATGCTTGCCAAGTGGACGAATGTGTCCCTCGTGGCCAGTCGATTGCTTGCCAAGTGGACCAATGCTTCCCTCGTGGACAGACGATGCTTGCCAAGTGGACAAATGTGTCCCTCGTGGCCAGTCGATTGCTTGCCAAGTGGACCAATGCTTCCCTCGTGGACGATTGCTTGCCAAGTGGACCAATGCTTCCCTCGTGGACGGACGATGCTTGCCAAGTGGACAGATGCTTCCCTCGCGGACAGCCTTCTGGGGGCCCCGAAGTGACAAATGCTTCCCGGGTGGACGATTGCTTGCCAAGTGGACCGATGCTTCCCTCGTGGACAGTTGACCTTTACAACATTTCATGGTGGTCATGACCTTTCTGCTACAACTAGACACTTGATTCCTTTTCTGCTTTAAAGTTGGCTTCGAGGACAATGTGTGACATGATTTTTGTGCCCATCGGTGCATGGCAAGACACTGACAATGAGCCTCAAAGTTTGCAAGGTCGCCAGGTTTCCCAAAATGACACTGTGTCCATTAGGGAACAGTTTTGTGTACATTAAATATTACATTACAGGACTTTCTGAAGCCTCAGAGATCTCATATTTCACACACAGAGCGGGGACATGGCCTACTACAGTCATGTGAAGTGAAAACTCTCCAAGTCCCTTGGGGAAAAAAGATTGTTTATTTGAGAAATCTAGGCGAAGACACTGTTAGGCTTATAGCCCGCAACACCCTCTTTCATAGTTGGTCAGATTGGAGTCATTTTTTTTCTGAACATGCGTGAGCTCTGATCTTTTAGTATGTTGTTGCCAGACCCAAGTGGAGTACAGTAGGCTTGGTTTGGACCTGCTGGGACCGAGCATGCCAGTGCCACACAACTGTCATTTTGGGGTACTTTTGCATTGAAAATGTTTTCAATGGGAAATGCTTCTCAAATGGACACCCTTCAAATGATCATATTTCATGTAGAAATTGTCAGAATGGCTTGAAACCTGCACCAAACCCTCAACTCGGAACACAGATTTCAGCATGTAGAGCACTGGTTCTGTAAACCCTCTGCATTCCTATATCCTTTCAGGAATGTCCCTCAAGAATGGGACAAGGAGAGCCTTGTAGAGCAGCTTTTGTTATGAAACATATCTCAGATTTGTTTCAGTACATTGATAGTAAGTATCCAATTTGGGATGTCCAGTGTGGTTCTGGGTTTTGCAAAGGTACACTAAACTCAATACCACTGTAGCTGTTCTAAGGGTGTGCTAAAACCCCCTCTCACTAATGTGCATTGCTGTACACCATATGGAAAAAGGTTTCCCCGGTGTAGGATAAGCACCCCCCCATGGACAGTCGATGCTTGCCAAGTTGACCAATGCTTCCCTCGTGGACAGACAATGCTTGCCAAGTGGACCAATGCTTCCCTCGTGGACAGTCGATTGCATGCCAAGTGGACCAATGCTTCCCTCGTGGACAGACGATGCTTGCCAAGTGGACGAATGTGTCCCTCGTGGCCAGTCGATTGCTTGCCAAGTGGACCGATGCTTCCCTCGTGGACAGACGATGCTTGCCAAGTGGACAAATGTGTCCCTCGTGGCCAGTCGATTGCTTGCCAAGTGGACCAATGCTTCCCTCGTGGACGATTGCTTGCCAAGTGGACCAATGCTTCCCTCGTGGACGGACGATGCTTGCCAAGTGGACAGATGCTTCCCTCGCGGACAGCCCCCTGGGGGCCCCGAAGTGACAAATGCTTCCCGGGTGGACGATTGCTTGCCAAGTGGACCGATGCTTCCCTCGTGGACAGTTGACCTTTACAACATTTCATGGTGGTCATGACCTTTCTGCTACAACTAGACACTTGATTCCTTTTCTGCTTTAAAGTTGGCTTCGAGGACAATGTGTGACATGATTTTTGTGCCCATCAGTGCATGGCAAGACACTGACAATGAGCCTCAAAGTTTGCAAGGTCGCCAGGTTTCCCAAAATGACACTGTGTCCATTAGGGAACAGTTTTGTGTACATTAAATATTACATTACAGGACTTTCTGAAGCCTCAGAGATCCCATATTTCACACACAGAGCGGGGACATGGCCTACTACAGTCATGTGAAGTGAAAACTCTCCAAGTCCCTTGGGGAAAAAAGATTGTTTATTTGAGAAATCTAGGCGAAGACACTGTTAGGCTTATAGCCCGCAACACCCTCTTTCATAGTTGGTCAGATTGGAGTCATTTTTTTTCTGAACATGCGTGAGCTCTGATCTTTTAGTATGTTGTTGCCAGACCCAAGTGGAGTACAGTAGGCTTGGTTTGGACCTGCTGGGACCGAGCATGCCAGTGCCACACAACTGTCATTTTGGGGTACTTTTGCATTGAAAATGTTTTCAATGGGAAATGCTTCTCAAATGGACACCCTTCAAATGATCATATTTCATGTAGAAATTGTCAGAATGGCTTGAAACCTGCACCAAACCCTCAACTCGGAACACAGATTTCAGCATGTAGAGCACTGGTTCTGTAAACCCTCTGCATTCCTATATCCTTTCAGGAATGTCCCTCAAGAATGGGACAAGGAGAGCCTTGTAGAGCAGCTTTTGTTATGAAACATATCTCAGATTTGTTTCAGTACATTGATAGTAAGTATCCAATTTGGGATGTCCAGTGTGGTTCTGGGTTTTGCAAAGGTACACTAAACTCAATACCACTGTAGCTGTTCTAAGGGTGTGCTAAAACCCCCTCTCACTAATGTGCATTGCTGTACACCATATGGAAAAAGGTTTCCCCGGTGTAGGATAAGCACCCCCCCATGGACAGTCGATGCTTGCCAAGTTGACCAATGCTTCCCTCGTGGACAGACAATGCTTGCCAAGTGGACCAATGCTTCCCTCGTGGACAGTTGATTGCTTGCCAAGTGGACCAATGCTTCCCTCGTGGACAGTCGATTGCTTGCCAAGTGGACCAATGCTTCCCTCGTGGCCAGTCGATTGCTTGCCAAGTGGACCGATTCTTCCCTCGTTGACGATTGCTTGCCAAGTGGACCAATGCTTCCCTCGTGGACAGTCGATTGCTTGCCAAGTGGACCAATGCTTCCCTCGTGGACAGTTGATTGCTTGCCAAGTGGACCAATGCTTCCCTCGTGGACAGACGATTGCTTGCCAAGTGGACCAATGCTTCCCTCGTGGACAGACGATGCTTGCCAAGTGGACAAATGTGTCCCTCGTGGCCAGTCGATTGCTTGCCAAGTGGACCAATGCTTCCCTCGTGGACGATTGCTTGCCAAGTGGACCAATGCTTCCCTCGTGGACGGACGATGCTTGCCAAGTGGACAGATGCTTCCCTCGCGGACAGCCCCCTGGGGGCCCCGAAGTGACAAATGCTTCCCGGGTGGACGATTGCTTGCCAAGTGGACCGATGCTTCCCTCGTGGACAGTTGACCTTTACAACATTTCATGGTGGTCATGACCTTTCTGCTACAACTAGACACTTGATTCCTTTTCTGCTTTAAAGTTGGCTTCGAGGACAATGTGTGACATGATTTTTGTGCCCATCGGTGCATGGCAAGACACTGACAATGAGCCTCAAAGTTTGCAAGGTCGCCAGGTTTCCCAAAATGACACTGTGTCCATTAGGGAACAGTTTTGTGTACATTAAATATTACATTACAGGACTTTCTGAAGCCTCAGAGATCCCATATTTCACACACAGAGCGGGGACATGGCCTACTACAGTCATGTGAAGTGAAAACTCTCCAAGTCCCTTGGGGAAAAAAGATTGTTTATTTGAGAAATCTAGGCGAAGACACTGTTAGGCTTATAGCCCGCAACACCCTCTTTCATAGTTGGTCAGATTGGAGTCATTTTTTTTCTGAACATGCGTGAGCTCTGATCTTTTAGTATGTTGTTGCCAGACCCAAGTGGAGTACAGTAGGCTTGGTTTGGACCTGCTGGGACCGAGCATGCCAGTGCCACACAACTGTCATTTTGGGGTACTTTTGCATTGAAAATGTTTTCAATGGGAAATGCTTCTCAAATGGACACCCTTCAAATGATCATATTTCATGTAGAAATTGTCAGAATGGCTTGAAACCTGCACCAAACCCTCAACTCGGAACACAGATTTCAGCATGTAGAGCACTGGTTCTGTAAACCCTCTGCATTCCTATATCCTTTCAGGAATGTCCCTCAAGAATGGGACAAGGAGAGCCTTGTAGAGCAGCTTTTGTTATGAAACATATCTCAGATTTGTTTCAGTACATTGATAGTAAGTATCCAATTTGGGATGTCCAGTGTGGTTCTGGGTTTTGCAAAGGTACACTAAACTCAATACCACTGTAGCTGTTCTAAGGGTGTGCTAAAACCCCCTCTCACTAATGTGCATTGCTGTACACCATATGGAAAAAGGTTTCCCCGGTGTAGGATAAGCACCCCCCCATGGACAGTCGATGCTTGCCAAGTTGACCAATGCTTCCCTCGTGGACAGACAATGCTTGCCAAGTGGACCAATGCTTCCCTCGTGGACAGTCGATTGCATGCCAAGTGGACCAATGCTTCCCTCGTGGACAGACGATGCTTGCCAAGTGGACGAATGTGTCCCTCGTGGCCAGTCGATTGCTTGCCAAGTGGACCAATGCTTCCCTCGTGGACAGACGATGCTTGCCAAGTGGACAAATGTGTCCCTCGTGGCCAGTCGATTGCTTGCCAAGTGGACCAATGCTTCCCTCGTGGACGATTGCTTGCCAAGTGGACCAATGCTTCCCTCGTGGACGGACGATGCTTGCCAAGTGGACAGATGCTTCCCTCGCGGACAGCCTTCTGGGGGCCCCGAAGTGACAAATGCTTCCCGGGTGGACGATTGCTTGCCAAGTGGACCGATGCTTCCCTCGTGGACAGTTGACCTTTACAACATTTCATGGTGGTCATGACCTTTCTGCTACAACTAGACACTTGATTCCTTTTCTGCTTTAAAGTTGGCTTCGAGGACAATGTGTGACATGATTTTTGTGCCCATCGGTGCATGGCAAGACACTGACAATGAGCCTCAAAGTTTGCAAGGTCGCCAGGTTTCCCAAAATGACACTGTGTCCATTAGGGAACAGTTTTGTGTACATTAAATATTACATTACAGGACTTTCTGAAGCCTCAGAGATCTCATATTTCACACACAGAGCGGGGACATGGCCTACTACAGTCATGTGAAGTGAAAACTCTCCAAGTCCCTTGGGGAAAAAAGATTGTTTATTTGAGAAATCTAGGCGAAGACACTGTTAGGCTTATAGCCCGCAACACCCTCTTTCATAGTTGGTCAGATTGGAGTCATTTTTTTTCTGAACATGCGTGAGCTCTGATCTTTTAGTATGTTGTTGCCAGACCCAAGTGGAGTACAGTAGGCTTGGTTTGGACCTGCTGGGACCGAGCATGCCAGTGCCACACAACTGTCATTTTGGGGTACTTTTGCATTGAAAATGTTTTCAATGGGAAATGCTTCTCAAATGGACACCCTTCAAATGATCATATTTCATGTAGAAATTGTCAGAATGGCTTGAAACCTGCACCAAACCCTCAACTCGGAACACAGATTTCAGCATGTAGAGCACTGGTTCTGTAAACCCTCTGCATTCCTATATCCTTTCAGGAATGTCCCTCAAGAATGGGACAAGGAGAGCCTTGTAGAGCAGCTTTTGTTATGAAACATATCTCAGATTTGTTTCAGTACATTGATAGTAAGTATCCAATTTGGGATGTCCAGTGTGGTTCTGGGTTTTGCAAAGGTACACTAAACTCAATACCACTGTAGCTGTTCTAAGGGTGTGCTAAAACCCCCTCTCACTAATGTGCATTGCTGTACACCATATGGAAAAAGGTTTCCCCGGTGTAGGATAAGCACCCCCCCATGGACAGTCGATGCTTGCCAAGTTGACCAATGCTTCCCTCGTGGACAGACAATGCTTGCCAAGTGGACCAATGCTTCCCTCGTGGACAGTCGATTGCATGCCAAGTGGACCAATGCTTCCCTCGTGGACAGACGATGCTTGCCAAGTGGACGAATGTGTCCCTCGTGGCCAGTCGATTGCTTGCCAAGTGGACCGATGCTTCCCTCGTGGACAGACGATGCTTGCCAAGTGGACAAATGTGTCCCTCGTGGCCAGTCGATTGCTTGCCAAGTGGACCAATGCTTCCCTCGTGGACGATTGCTTGCCAAGTGGACCAATGCTTCCCTCGTGGACGGACGATGCTTGCCAAGTGGACAGATGCTTCCCTCGCGGACAGCCCCCTGGGGGCCCCGAAGTGACAAATGCTTCCCGGGTGGACGATTGCTTGCCAAGTGGACCGATGCTTCCCTCGTGGACAGTTGACCTTTACAACATTTCATGGTGGTCATGACCTTTCTGCTACAACTAGACACTTGATTCCTTTTCTGCTTTAAAGTTGGCTTCGAGGACAATGTGTGACATGATTTTTGTGCCCATCGGTGCATGGCAAGACACTGACAATGAGCCTCAAAGTTTGCAAGGTCGCCAGGTTTCCCAAAATGACACTGTGTCCATTAGGGAACAGTTTTGTGTACATTAAATATTACATTACAGGACTTTCTGAAGCCTCAGAGATCCCATATTTCACACACAGAGCGGGGACATGGCCTACTACAGTCATGTGAAGTGAAAACTCTCCAAGTCCCTTGGGGAAAAAAGATTGTTTATTTGAGAAATCTAGGCGAAGACACTGTTAGGCTTATAGCCCGCAACACCCTCTTTCATAGTTGGTCAGATTGGAGTCATTTTTTTTCTGAACATGCGTGAGCTCTGATCTTTTAGTATGTTGTTGCCAGACCCAAGTGGAGTACAGTAGGCTTGGTTTGGACCTGCTGGGACCGAGCATGCCAGTGCCACACAACTGTCATTTTGGGGTACTTTTGCATTGAAAATGTTTTCAATGGGAAATGCTTCTCAAATGGACACCCTTCAAATGATCATATTTCATGTAGAAATTGTCAGAATGGCTTGAAACCTGCACCAAACCCTCAACTCGGAACACAGATTTCAGCATGTAGAGCACTGGTTCTGTAAACCCTCTGCATTCCTATATCCTTTCAGGAATGTCCCTCAAGAATGGGACAAGGAGAGCCTTGTAGAGCAGCTTTTGTTATGAAACATATCTCAGATTTGTTTCAGTACATTGATAGTAAGTATCCAATTTGGGATGTCCAGTGTGGTTCTGGGTTTTGCAAAGGTACACTAAACTCAATACCACTGTAGCTGTTCTAAGGGTGTGCTAAAACCCCCTCTCACTAATGTGCATTGCTGTACACCATATGGAAAAAGGTTTCCCCGGTGTAGGATAAGCACCCCCCCATGGACAGTCGATGCTTGCCAAGTTGACCAATGCTTCCCTCGTGGACAGACAATGCTTGCCAAGTGGACCAATGCTTCCCTCGTGGACAGTCGATTGCATGCCAAGTGGACCAATGCTTCCCTCGTGGACAGACGATGCTTGCCAAGTGGACGAATGTGTCCCTCGTGGCCAGTCGATTGCTTGCCAAGTGGACCGATGCTTCCCTCGTGGACAGACGATGCTTGCCAAGTGGACAAATGTGTCCCTCGTGGCCAGTCGATTGCTTGCCAAGTGGACCAATGCTTCCCTCGTGGACGATTGCTTGCCAAGTGGACCAATGCTTCCCTCGTGGACGGACGATGCTTGCCAAGTGGACAGATGCTTCCCTCGCGGACAGCCCCCTGGGGGCCCCGAAGTGACAAATGCTTCCCGGGTGGACGATTGCTTGCCAAGTGGACCGATGCTTCCCTCGTGGACAGTTGACCTTTACAACATTTCATGGTGGTCATGACCTTTCTGCTACAACTAGACACTTGATTCCTTTTCTGCTTTAAAGTTGGCTTCGAGGACAATGTGTGACATGATTTTTGTGCCCATCGGTGCATGGCAAGACACTGACAATGAGCCTCAAAGTTTGCAAGGTCGCCAGGTTTCCCAAAATGACACTGTGTCCATTAGGGAACAGTTTTGTGTACATTAAATATTACATTACAGGACTTTCTGAAGCCTCAGAGATCCCATATTTCACACACAGAGCGGGGACATGGCCTACTACAGTCATGTGAAGTGAAAACTCTCCAAGTCCCTTGGGGAAAAAAGATTGTTTATTTGAGAAATCTAGGCGAAGACACTGTTAGGCTTATAGCCCGCAACACCCTCTTTCATAGTTGGTCAGATTGGAGTCATTTTTTTTCTGAACATGCGTGAGCTCTGATCTTTTAGTATGTTGTTGCCAGACCCAAGTGGAGTACAGTAGGCTTGGTTTGGACCTGCTGGGACCGAGCATGCCAGTGCCACACAACTGTCATTTTGGGGTACTTTTGCATTGAAAATGTTTTCAATGGGAAATGCTTCTCAAATGGACACCCTTCAAATGATCATATTTCATGTAGAAATTGTCAGAATGGCTTGAAACCTGCACCAAACCCTCAACTCGGAACACAGATTTCAGCATGTAGAGCACTGGTTCTGTAAACCCTCTGCATTCCTATATCCTTTCAGGAATGTCCCTCAAGAATGGGACAAGGAGAGCCTTGTAGAGCAGCTTTTGTTATGAAACATATCTCAGATTTGTTTCAGTACATTGATAGTAAGTATCCAATTTGGGATGTCCAGTGTGGTTCTGGGTTTTGCAAAGGTACACTAAACTCAATACCACTGTAGCTGTTCTAAGGGTGTGCTAAAACCCCCTCTCACTAATGTGCATTGCTGTACACCATATGGAAAAAGGTTTCCCCGGTGTAGGATAAGCACCCCCCCATGGACAGTCGATGCTTGCCAAGTTGACCAATGCTTCCCTCGTGGACAGACAATGCTTGCCAAGTGGACCAATGCTTCCCTCGTGGACAGTCGATTGCATGCCAAGTGGACCAATGCTTCCCTCGTGGACAGACGATGCTTGCCAAGTGGACGAATGTGTCCCTCGTGGCCAGTCGATTGCTTGCCAAGTGGACCGATGCTTCCCTCGTGGACAGACGATGCTTGCCAAGTGGACAAATGTGTCCCTCGTGGCCAGTCGATTGCTTGCCAAGTGGACCAATGCTTCCCTCGTGGACGATTGCTTGCCAAGTGGACCAATGCTTCCCTCGTGGACGGACGATGCTTGCCAAGTGGACAGATGCTTCCCTCGCGGACAGCCCCCTGGGGGCCCCGAAGTGACAAATGCTTCCCGGGTGGACGATTGCTTGCCAAGTGGACCGATGCTTCCCTCGTGGACAGTTGACCTTTACAACATTTCATGGTGGTCATGACCTTTCTGCTACAACTAGACACTTGATTCCTTTTCTGCTTTAAAGTTGGCTTCGAGGACAATGTGTGACATGATTTTTGTGCCCATCAGTGCATGGCAAGACACTGACAATGAGCCTCAAAGTTTGCAAGGTCGCCAGGTTTCCCAAAATGACACTGTGTCCATTAGGGAACAGTTTTGTGTACATTAAATATTACATTACAGGACTTTCTGAAGCCTCAGAGATCCCATATTTCACACAGAGCGGGGACATGGCCTACTACAGTCATGTGAAGTGAAAACTCTCCAAGTCCCTTGGGGAAAAAAGATTGTTTATTTGAGAAATCTAGGCGAAGACACTGTTAGGCTTATAGCCCGCAACACCCTCTTTCATAGTTGGTCAGATTGGAGTCATTTTTTTTCTGAACATGCGTGAGCTCTGATCTTTTAGTATGTTGTTGCCAGACCCAAGTGGAGTACAGTAGGCTTGGTTTGGACCTGCTGGGACCGAGCATGCCAGTGCCACACAACTGTCATTTTGGGGTACTTTTGCATTGAAAATGTTTTCAATGGGAAATGCTTCTCAAATGGACACCCTTCAAATGATCATATTTCATGTAGAAATTGTCAGAATGGCTTGAAACCTGCACCAAACCCTCAACTCGGAACACAGATTTCAGCATGTAGAGCACTGGTTCTGTAAACCCTCTGCATTCCTATATCCTTTCAGGAATGTCCCTCAAGAATGGGACAAGGAGAGCCTTGTAGAGCAGCTTTTGTTATGAAACATATCTCAGATTTGTTTCAGTACATTGATAGTAAGTATCCAATTTGGGATGTCCAGTGTGGTTCTGGGTTTTGCAAAGGTACACTAAACTTATTACCACTGTAGCTGTTCTAAGGGTGTGCTAAAACCCCCTCTCACTAATGTGCATTGCTGTACACCATATGGAAAAAGGTTTCCCCGGTGTAGGATAAGCACCCCCCCATGGACAGTCGATGCTTGCCAAGTTGACCAATGCTTCCCTCGTGGACAGACAATGCTTGCCAAGTGGACCAATGCTTCCCTCGTGGACAGTTGATTGCTTGCCAAGTGGACCAATGCTTCCCTCGTGGACAGTCGATTGCTTGCCAAGTGGACCAATGCTTCCCTCGTGGCCAGTCGATTGCTTGCCAAGTGGACCGATGCTTCCCTCGTGGACGATTGCTTGCCAAGTGGACCAATGCTTCCCTCGTGGACAGTCGATTGCTTGCCAAGTGGACCAATGCTTCCCTCGTGGACAGTTGATTGCTTGCCAAGTGGACCAATGCTTCCCTCGTGGACAGACGATTGCTTGCCAAGTGGACCAATGCTTCCCTCGTGGACAGACGATGCTTGCCAAGTGGACAAATGTGTCCCTCGTGGCCAGTCGATTGCTTGCCAAGTGGACCAATGCTTCCCTTGTGGACGATTGCTTGCCAAGTGGACCAATGCTTCCCTCGTGGACGGACGATGCTTGCCAAGTGGACAGATGCTTCCCTCGCGGACAGCCCCCTGGGGGCCCCGAAGTGACAAATGCTTCCCGGGTGGACGATTGCTTGCCAAGTGGACCGATGCTTCCCTCGTGGACAGTTGACCTTTACAACATTTCATGGTGGTCATGACCTTTCTGCTACAACTAGACACTTGATTCCTTTTCTGCTTTAAAGTTGGCTTCGAGGACAATGTGTGACATGATTTTTGTGCCCATCGGTGCATGGCAAGACACTGACAATGAGCCTCAAAGTTTGCAAGGTCGCCAGGTTTCCCAAAATGACACTGTGTCCATTAGGGAACAGTTTTGTGTACATTAAATATTACATTACAGGACTTTCTGAAGCCTCAGAGATCCCATATTTCACACACAGAGCGGGGACATGGCCTACTACAGTCATGTGAAGTGAAAACTCTCCAAGTCCCTTGGGGAAAAAAGATTGTTTATTTGAGAAATCTAGGCGAAGACACTGTTAGGCTTATAGCCCGCAACACCCTCTTTCATAGTTGGTCAGATTGGAGTCATTTTTTTTCTGAACATGCGTGAGCTCTGATCTTTTAGTATGTTGTTGCCAGACCCAAGTGGAGTACAGTAGGCTTGGTTTGGACCTGCTGGGACCGAGCATGCCAGTGCCACACAACTGTCATTTTGGGGTACTTTTGCATTGAAAATGTTTTCAATGGGAAATGCTTCTCAAATGGACACCCTTCAAATGATCATATTTCATGTAGAAATTGTCAGAATGGCTTGAAACCTGCACCAAACCCTCAACTCGGAACACAGATTTCAGCATGTAGAGCACTGGTTCTGTAAACCCTCTGCATTCCTATATCCTTTCAGGAATGTCCCTCAAGAATGGGACAAGGAGAGCCTTGTAGAGCAGCTTTTGTTATGAAACATATCTCAGATTTGTTTCAGTACATTGATAGTAAGTATCCAATTTGGGATGTCCAGTGTGGTTCTGGGTTTTGCAAAGGTACACTAAACTCAATACCACTGTAGCTGTTCTAAGGGTGTGCTAAAACCCCCTCTCACTAATGTGCATTGCTGTACACCATATGGAAAAAGGTTTCCCCGGTGTAGGATAAGCACCCCCCCATGGACAGTCGATGCTTGCCAAGTTGACCAATGCTTCCCTCGTGGACAGACAATGCTTGCCAAGTGGACCAATGCTTCCCTCGTGGACAGTTGATTGCTTGCCAAGTGGACCAATGCTTCCCTCGTGGACAGTCGATTGCTTGCCAAGTGGACCAATGCTTCCCTCGTGGCCAGTCGATTGCTTGCCAAGTGGACCGATGCTTCCCTCGTGGACGATTGCTTGCCAAGTGGACCAATGCTTCCCTCGTGGACAGTCGATTGCTTGCCAAGTGGACCAATGCTTCCCTCGTGGACAGTTGATTGCTTGCCAAGTGGACCAATGCTTCCCTCGTGGACAGACGATTGCTTGCCAAGTGGACCAATGCTTCCCTCGTGGACAGACGATGCTTGCCAAGTGGACAAATGTGTCCCTCGTGGCCAGTCGATTGCTTGCCAAGTGGACCAATGCTTCCCTCGTGGACGATTGCTTGCCAAGTGGACCAATGCTTCCCTCGTGGACGGACGATGCTTGCCAAGTGGACAGATGCTTCCCTCGCGGACAGCCCCCTGGGGGCCCCGAAGTGACAAATGCTTCCCGGGTGGACGATTGCTTGCCAAGTGGACCGATGCTTCCCTCGTGGACAGTTGACCTTTACAACATTTCATGGTGGTCATGACCTTTCTGCTACAACTAGACACTTGATTCCTTTTCTGCTTTAAAGTTGGCTTCGAGGACAATGTGTGACATGATTTTTGTGCCCATCGGTGCATGGCAAGACACTGACAATGAGCCTCAAAGTTTGCAAGGTCGCCAGGTTTCCCAAAATGACACTGTGTCCATTAGGGAACAGTTTTGTGTACATTAAATATTACATTACAGGACTTTCTGAAGCCTCAGAGATCCCATATTTCACACACAGAGCGGGGACATGGCCTACTACAGTCATGTGAAGTGAAAACTCTCCAAGTCCCTTGGGGAAAAAAGATTGTTTATTTGAGAAATCTAGGCGAAGACACTGTTAGGCTTATAGCCCGCAACACCCTCTTTCATAGTTGGTCAGATTGGAGTCATTTTTTTTCTGAACATGCGTGAGCTCTGATCTTTTAGTATGTTGTTGCCAGACCCAAGTGGAGTACAGTAGGCTTGGTTTGGACCTGCTGGGACCGAGCATGCCAGTGCCACACAACTGTCATTTTGGGGTACTTTTGCATTGAAAATGTTTTCAATGGGAAATGCTTCTCAAATGGACACCCTTCAAATGATCATATTTCATGTAGAAATTGTCAGAATGGCTTGAAACCTGCACCAAACCCTCAACTCGGAACACAGATTTCAGCATGTAGAGCACTGGTTCTGTAAACCCTCTGCATTCCTATATCCTTTCAGGAATGTCCCTCAAGAATGGGACAAGGAGAGCCTTGTAGAGCAGCTTTTGTTATGAAACATATCTCAGATTTGTTTCAGTACATTGATAGTAAGTATCCAATTTGGGATGTCCAGTGTGGTTCTGGGTTTTGCAAAGGTACACTAAACTCAATACCACTGTAGCTGTTCTAAGGGTGTGCTAAAACCCCCTCTCACTAATGTGCATTGCTGTACACCATATGGAAAAAGGTTTCCCCGGTGTAGGATAAGCACCCCCCCATGGACAGTCGATGCTTGCCAAGTTGACCAATGCTTCCCTCGTGGACAGACAATGCTTGCCAAGTGGACCAATGCTTCCCTCGTGGACAGTCGATTGCATGCCAAGTGGACCAATGCTTCCCTCGTGGACAGACGATGCTTGCCAAGTGGACGAATGTGTCCCTCGTGGCCAGTCGATTGCTTGCCAAGTGGACCGATGCTTCCCTCGTGGACAGACGATGCTTGCCAAGTGGACAAATGTGTCCCTCGTGGCCAGTCGATTGCTTGCCAAGTGGACCAATGCTTCCCTCGTGGACGATTGCTTGCCAAGTGGACCAATGCTTCCCTCGTGGACGGACGATGCTTGCCAAGTGGACAGATGCTTCCCTCGCGGACAGCCCCCTGGGGGCCCCGAAGTGACAAATGCTTCCCGGGTGGACGATTGCTTGCCAAGTGGACCGATGCTTCCCTCGTGGACAGTTGACCTTTACAACATTTCATGGTGGTCATGACCTTTCTGCTACAACTAGACACTTGATTCCTTTTCTGCTTTAAAGTTGGCTTCGAGGACAATGTGTGACATGATTTTTGTGCCCATCAGTGCATGGCAAGACACTGACAATGAGCCTCAAAGTTTGCAAGGTCGCCAGGTTTCCCAAAATGACACTGTGTCCATTAGGGAACAGTTTTGTGTACATTAAATATTACATTACAGGACTTTCTGAAGCCTCAGAGATCCCATATTTCACACACAGAGCGGGGACATGGCCTACTACAGTCATGTGAAGTGAAAACTCTCCAAGTCCCTTGGGGAAAAAAGATTGTTTATTTGAGAAATCTAGGCGAAGACACTGTTAGGCTTATAGCCCGCAACACCCTCTTTCATAGTTGGTCAGATTGGAGTCATTTTTTTTCTGAACATGCGTGAGCTCTGATCTTTTAGTATGTTGTTGCCAGACCCAAGTGGAGTACAGTAGGCTTGGTTTGGACCTGCTGGGACCGAGCATGCCAGTGCCACACAACTGTCATTTTGGGGTACTTTTGCATTGAAAATGTTTTCAATGGGAAATGCTTCTCAAATGGACACCCTTCAAATGATCATATTTCATGTAGAAATTGTCAGAATGGCTTGAAACCTGCACCAAACCCTCAACTCGGAACACAGATTTCAGCATGTAGAGCACTGGTTCTGTAAACCCTCTGCATTCCTATATCCTTTCAGGAATGTCCCTCAAGAATGGGACAAGGAGAGCCTTGTAGAGCAGCTTTTGTTATGAAACATATCTCAGATTTGTTTCAGTACATTGATAGTAAGTATCCAATTTGGGATGTCCAGTGTGGTTCTGGGTTTTGCAAAGGTACACTAAACTCAATACCACTGTAGCTGTTCTAAGGGTGTGCTAAAACCCCCTCTCACTAATGTGCATTGCTGTACACCATATGGAAAAAGGTTTCCCCGGTGTAGGATAAGCACCCCCCCATGGACAGTCGATGCTTGCCAAGTTGACCAATGCTTCCCTCGTGGACAGACAATGCTTGCCAAGTGGACCAATGCTTCCCTCGTGGACAGTTGATTGCTTGCCAAGTGGACCAATGCTTCCCTCGTGGACAGTCGATTGCTTGCCAAGTGGACCAATGCTTCCCTCGTGGCCAGTCGATTGCTTGCCAAGTGGACCGATGCTTCCCTCGTGGACGATTGCTTGCCAAGTGGACCAATGCTTCCCTCGTGGACAGTCGATTGCTTGCCAAGTGGACCAATGCTTCCCTCGTGGACAGTTGATTGCTTGCCAAGTGGACCAATGCTTCCCTCGTGGACAGACGATTGCTTGCCAAGTGGACCAATGCTTCCCTCGTGGACAGACGATGCTTGCCAAGTGGACAAATGTGTCCCTCGTGGCCAGTCGATTGCTTGCCAAGTGGACCAATGCTTCCCTCGTGGACGATTGCTTGCCAAGTGGACCAATGCTTCCCTCGTGGACGGACGATGCTTGCCAAGTGGACAGATGCTTCCCTCGCGGACAGCCCCCTGGGGGCCCCGAAGTGACAAATGCTTCCCGGGTGGACGATTGCTTGCCAAGTGGACCGATGCTTCCCTCGTGGACAGTTGACCTTTACAACATTTCATGGTGGTCATGACCTTTCTGCTACAACTAGACACTTGATTCCTTTTCTGCTTTAAAGTTGGCTTCGAGGACAATGTGTGACATGATTTTTGTGCCCATCGGTGCATGGCAAGACACTGACAATGAGCCTCAAAGTTTGCAAGGTCGCCAGGTTTCCCAAAATGACACTGTGTCCATTAGGGAACAGTTTTGTGTACATTAAATATTACATTACAGGACTTTCTGAAGCCTCAGAGATCCCATATTTCACACACAGAGCGGGGACATGGCCTACTACAGTCATGTGAAGTGAAAACTCTCCAAGTCCCTTGGGGAAAAAAGATTGTTTATTTGAGAAATCTAGGCGAAGACACTGTTAGGCTTATAGCCCGCAACACCCTCTTTCATAGTTGGTCAGATTGGAGTCATTTTTTTTCTGAACATGCGTGAGCTCTGATCTTTTAGTATGTTGTTGCCAGACCCAAGTGGAGTACAGTAGGCTTGGTTTGGACCTGCTGGGACCGAGCATGCCAGTGCCACACAACTGTCATTTTGGGGTACTTTTGCATTGAAAATGTTTTCAATGGGAAATGCTTCTCAAATGGACACCCTTCAAATGATCATATTTCATGTAGAAATTGTCAGAATGGCTTGAAACCTGCACCAAACCCTCAACTCGGAACACAGATTTCAGCATGTAGAGCACTGGTTCTGTAAACCCTCTGCATTCCTATATCCTTTCAGGAATGTCCCTCAAGAATGGGACAAGGAGAGCCTTGTAGAGCAGCTTTTGTTATGAAACATATCTCAGATTTGTTTCAGTACATTGATAGTAAGTATCCAATTTGGGATGTCCAGTGTGGTTCTGGGTTTTGCAAAGGTACACTAAACTCAATACCACTGTAGCTGTTCTAAGGGTGTGCTAAAACCCCCTCTCACTAATGTGCATTGCTGTACACCATATGGAAAAAGGTTTCCCCGGTGTAGGATAAGCACCCCCCCATGGACAGTCGATGCTTGCCAAGTTGACCAATGCTTCCCTCGTGGACAGACAATGCTTGCCAAGTGGACCAATGCTTCCCTCGTGGACAGTTGATTGCTTGCCAAGTGGACCAATGCTTCCCTCGTGGACAGTCGATTGCTTGCCAAGTGGACCAATGCTTCCCTCGTGGCCAGTCGATTGCTTGCCAAGTGGACCGATGCTTCCCTCGTGGACGATTGCTTGCCAAGTGGACCAATGCTTCCCTCGTGGACAGTCGATTGCTTGCCAAGTGGACCAATGCTTCCCTCGTGGACAGTTGATTGCTTGCCAAGTGGACCAATGCTTCCCTCGTGGACAGACGATTGCTTGCCAAGTGGACCAATGCTTCCCTCGTGGACAGACGATGCTTGCCAAGTGGACAAATGTGTCCCTCGTGGCCAGTCGATTGCTTGCCAAGTGGACCAATGCTTCCCTCGTGGACGATTGCTTGCCAAGTGGACCAATGCTTCCCTCGTGGACGGACGATGCTTGCCAAGTGGACAGATGCTTCCCTCGCGGACAGCCCCCTGGGGGCCCCGAAGTGACAAATGCTTCCCGGGTGGACGATTGCTTGCCAAGTGGACCGATGCTTCCCTCGTGGACAGTTGACCTTTACAACATTTCATGGTGGTCATGACCTTTCTGCTACAACTAGACACTTGATTCCTTTTCTGCTTTAAAGTTGGCTTCGAGGACAATGTGTGACATGATTTTTGTGCCCATCGGTGCATGGCAAGACACTGACAATGAGCCTCAAAGTTTGCAAGGTCGCCAGGTTTCCCAAAATGACACTGTGTCCATTAGGGAACAGTTTTGTGTACATTAAATATTACATTACAGGACTTTCTGAAGCCTCAGAGATCCCATATTTCACACACAGAGCGGGGACATGGCCTACTACAGTCATGTGAAGTGAAAACTCTCCAAGTCCCTTGGGGAAAAAAGATTGTTTATTTGAGAAATCTAGGCGAAGACACTGTTAGGCTTATAGCCCGCAACACCCTCTTTCATAGTTGGTCAGATTGGAGTCATTTTTTTTCTGAACATGCGTGAGCTCTGATCTTTTAGTATGTTGTTGCCAGACCCAAGTGGAGTACAGTAGGCTTGGTTTGGACCTGCTGGGACCGAGCATGCCAGTGCCACACAACTGTCATTTTGGGGTACTTTTGCATTGAAAATGTTTTCAATGGGAAATGCTTCTCAAATGGACACCCTTCAAATGATCATATTTCATGTAGAAATTGTCAGAATGGCTTGAAACCTGCACCAAACCCTCAACTCGGAACACAGATTTCAGCATGTAGAGCACTGGTTCTGTAAACCCTCTGCATTCCTATATCCTTTCAGGAATGTCCCTCAAGAATGGGACAAGGAGAGCCTTGTAGAGCAGCTTTTGTTATGAAACATATCTCAGATTTGTTTCAGTACATTGATAGTAAGTATCCAATTTGGGATGTCCAGTGTGGTTCTGGGTTTTGCAAAGGTACACTAAACTCAATACCACTGTAGCTGTTCTAAGGGTGTGCTAAAACCCCCTCTCACTAATGTGCATTGCTGTACACCATATGGAAAAAGGTTTCCCCGGTGTAGGATAAGCACCCCCCCATGGACAGTCGATGCTTGCCAAGTTGACCAATGCTTCCCTCGTGGACAGACAATGCTTGCCAAGTGGACCAATGCTTCCCTCGTGGACAGTCGATTGCATGCCAAGTGGACCAATGCTTCCCTCGTGGACAGACGATGCTTGCCAAGTGGACGAATGTGTCCCTCGTGGCCAGTCGATTGCTTGCCAAGTGGACCGATGCTTCCCTCGTGGACAGACGATGCTTGCCAAGTGGACAAATGTGTCCCTCGTGGCCAGTCGATTGCTTGCCAAGTGGACCAATGCTTCCCTCGTGGACGATTGCTTGCCAAGTGGACCAATGCTTCCCTCGTGGACGGACGATGCTTGCCAAGTGGACAGATGCTTCCCTCGCGGACAGCCCCCTGGGGGCCCCGAAGTGACAAATGCTTCCCGGGTGGACGATTGCTTGCCAAGTGGACCGATGCTTCCCTCGTGGACAGTTGACCTTTACAACATTTCATGGTGGTCATGACCTTTCTGCTACAACTAGACACTTGATTCCTTTTCTGCTTTAAAGTTGGCTTCGAGGACAATGTGTGACATGATTTTTGTGCCCATCGGTGCATGGCAAGACACTGACAATGAGCCTCAAAGTTTGCAAGGTCGCCAGGTTTCCCAAAATGACACTGTGTCCATTAGGGAACAGTTTTGTGTACATTAAATATTACATTACAGGACTTTCTGAAGCCTCAGAGATCCCATATTTCACACACAGAGCGGGGACATGGCCTACTACAGTCATGTGAAGTGAAAACTCTCCAAGTCCCTTGGGGAAAAAAGATTGTTTATTTGAGAAATCTAGGCGAAGACACTGTTAGGCTTATAGCCCGCAACACCCTCTTTCATAGTTGGTCAGATTGGAGTCATTTTTTTTCTGAACATACGTGAGCTCTGATCTTTTAGTATGTTGTTGCCAGACCCAAGTGGAGTACAGTAGGCTTGGTTTGGACCTGCTGGGACCGAGCATGCCAGTGCCACACAACTGTCATTTTGGGGTACTTTTGCATTGAAAATGTTTTCAATGGGAAATGCTTCTCAAATGGACACCCTTCAAATGATCATATTTCATGTAGAAATTGTCAGAATGGCTTGAAACCTGCACCAAACCCTCAACTCGGAACACAGATTTCAGCATGTAGAGCACTGGTTCTGTAAACCCTCTGCATTCCTATATCCTTTCAGGAATGTCCCTCAAGAATGGGACAAGGAGAGCCTTGTAGAGCAGCTTTTGTTATGAAACATATCTCAGATTTGTTTCAGTACATTGATAGTAAGTATCCAATTTGGGATGTCCAGTGTGGTTCTGGGTTTTGCAAAGGTACACTAAACTCAATACCACTGTAGCTGTTCTAAGGGTGTGCTAAAACCCCCTCTCACTAATGTGCATTGCTGTACACCATATGGAAAAAGGTTTCCCCGGTGTAGGATAAGCACCCCCCCATGGACAGTCGATGCTTGCCAAGTTGACCAATGCTTCCCTCGTGGACAGACAATGCTTGCCAAGTGGACCAATGCTTCCCTCGTGGACAGTCGATTGCATGCCAAGTGGACCAATGCTTCCCTCGTGGACAGACGATGCTTGCCAAGTGGACGAATGTGTCCCTCGTGGCCAGTCGATTGCTTGCCAAGTGGACCGATGCTTCCCTCGTGGACAGACGATGCTTGCCAAGTGGACAAATGTGTCCCTCGTGGCCAGTCGATTGCTTGCCAAGTGGACCAATGCTTCCCTCGTGGACGATTGCTTGCCAAGTGGACCAATGCTTCCCTCGTGGACGGACGATGCTTGCCAAGTGGACAGATGCTTCCCTCGCGGACAGCCCCCTGGGGGCCCCGAAGTGACAAATGCTTCCCGGGTGGACGAATGCTTGCCAAGTGGACCGATGCTTCCCTCGTGGACAGTTGACCTTTACAACATTTCATGGTGGTCATGACCTTTCTGCTACAACTAGACACTTGATTCCTTTTCTGCTTTAAAGTTGGCTTCGAGGACAATGTGTGACATGATTTTTGTGCCCATCAGTGCATGGCAAGACACTGACAATGAGCCTCAAAGTTTGCAAGGTCGCCAGGTTTCCCAAAATGACACTGTGTCCATTAGGGAACAGTTTTGTGTACATTAAATATTACATTACAGGACTTTCTGAAGCCTCAGAGATCCCATATTTCACACAGAGCGGGGACATGGCCTACTACAGTCATGTGAAGTGAAAACTCTCCAAGTCCCTTGGGGAAAAAAGATTGTTTATTTGAGAAATCTAGGCGAAGACACTGTTAGGCTTATAGCCCGCAACACCCTCTTTCATAGTTGGTCAGATTGGAGTCATTTTTTTTCTGAACATGCGTGAGCTCTGATCTTTTAGTATGTTGTTGCCAGACCCAAGTGGAGTACAGTAGGCTTGGTTTGGACCTGCTGGGACCGAGCATGCCAGTGCCACACAACTGTCATTTTGGGGTACTTTTGCATTGAAAATGTTTTCAATGGGAAATGCTTCTCAAATGGACACCCTTCAAATGATCATATTTCATGTAGAAATTGTCAGAATGGCTTGAAACCTGCACCAAACCCTCAACTCGGAACACAGATTTCAGCATGTAGAGCACTGGTTCTGTAAACCCTCTGCATTCCTATATCCTTTCAGGAATGTCCCTCAAGAATGGGACAAGGAGAGCCTTGTAGAGCAGCTTTTGTTATGAAACATATCTCAGATTTGTTTCAGTACATTGATAGTAAGTATCCAATTTGGGATGTCCAGTGTGGTTCTGGGTTTTGCAAAGGTACACTAAACTCAATACCACTGTAGCTGTTCTAAGGGTGTGCTAAAACCCCCTCTCACTAATGTGCATTGCTGTACACCATATGGAAAAAGGTTTCCCCGGTGTAGGATAAGCACCCCCCCATGGACAGTCGATGCTTGCCAAGTTGACCAATGCTTCCCTCGTGGACAGACAATGCTTGCCAAGTGGACCAATGCTTCCCTCGTGGACAGTCGATTGCATGCCAAGTGGACCAATGCTTCCCTCGTGGACAGACGATGCTTGCCAAGTGGACGAATGTGTCCCTCGTGGCCAGTCGATTGCTTGCCAAGTGGACCGATGCTTCCCTCGTGGACAGACGATGCTTGCCAAGTGGACAAATGTGTCCCTCGTGGCCAGTCGATTGCTTGCCAAGTGGACCAATGCTTCCCTCGTGGACGATTGCTTGCCAAGTGGACCAATGCTTCCCTCGTGGACGGACGATGCTTGCCAAGTGGACAGATGCTTCCCTCGCGGACAGCCCCCTGGGGGCCCCGAAGTGACAAATGCTTCCCGGGTGGACAATTGCTTGCCAAGTGGACCGATGCTTCCCTCGTGGACAGTTGACCTTTACAACATTTCATGGTGGTCATGACCTTTCTGCTACAACTAGACACTTGATTCCTTTTCTGCTTTAAAGTTGGCTTCGAGGACAATGTGTGACATGATTTTTGTGCCCATCGGTGCATGGCAAGACACTGACAATGAGCCTCAAAGTTTGCAAGGTCGCCAGGTTTCCCAAAATGACACTGTGTCCATTAGGGAACAGTTTTGTGTACATTAAATATTACATTACAGGACTTTCTGAAGCCTCAGAGATCCCATATTTCACACACAGAGCGGGGACATGGCCTACTACAGTCATGTGAAGTGAAAACTCTCCAAGTCCCTTGGGGAAAAAAGATTGTTTATTTGAGAAGTCTAGGCGAAGACACTGTTAGGCTTATAGCCCGCAACACCCTCTTTCATAGTTGGTCAGATTGGAGTCATTTTTTTTCTGAACATACGTGAGCTCTGATCTTTTAGTATGTTGTTGCCAGACCCAAGTGGAGTACAGTAGGCTTGGTTTGGACCTGCTGGGACCGAGCATGCCAGTGCCACACAACTGTCATTTTGGGGTACTTTTGCATTGAAAATGTTTTCAATGGGAAATGCTTCTCAAATGGACACCCTTCAAATGATCATATTTCATGTAGAAATTGTCAGAATGGCTTGAAACCTGCACCAAACCCTCAACTCGGAACACAGATTTCAGCATGTAGAGCACTGGTTCTGTAAACCCTCTGCATTCCTATATCCTTTCAGGAATGTCCCTCAAGAATGGGACAAGGAGAGCCTTGTAGAGCAGCTTTTGTTATGAAACATATCTCAGATTTGTTTCAGTACATTGATAGTAAGTATCCAATTTGGGATGTCCAGTGTGGTTCTGGGTTTTGCAAAGGTACACTAAACTCAATACCACTGTAGCTGTTCTAAGGGTGTGCTAAAACCCCCTCTCACTAATGTGCATTGCTGTACACCATATGGAAAAAGGTTTCCCCGGTGTAGGATAAGCACCCCCCCATGGACAGTCGATGCTTGCCAAGTTGACCAATGCTTCCCTCGTGGACAGACAATGCTTGCCAAGTGGACCAATGCTTCCCTCGTGGACAGTCGATTGCATGCCAAGTGGACCAATGCTTCCCTCGTGGACAGACGATGCTTGCCAAGTGGACGAATGTGTCCCTCGTGGCCAGTCGATTGCTTGCCAAGTGGACCGATGCTTCCCTCGTGGACAGACGATGCTTGCCAAGTGGACAAATGTGTCCCTCGTGGCCAGTCGATTGCTTGCCAAGTGGACCAATGCTTCCCTCGTGGACGATTGCTTGCCAAGTGGACCAATGCTTCCCTCGTGGACGGACGATGCTTGCCAAGTGGACAGATGCTTCCCTCGCGGACAGCCCCCTGGGGGCCCCGAAGTGACAAATGCTTCCCGGGTGGACGATTGCTTGCCAAGTGGACCGATGCTTCCCTCGTGGACAGTTGACCTTTACAACATTTCATGGTGGTCATGACCTTTCTGCTACAACTAGACACTTGATTCCTTTTCTGCTTTAAAGTTGGCTTCGAGGACAATGTGTGACATGATTTTTGTGCCCATCAGTGCATGGCAAGACACTGACAATGAGCCTCAAAGTTTGCAAGGTCGCCAGGTTTCCCAAAATGACACTGTGTCCATTAGGGAACAGTTTTGTGTACATTAAATATTACATTACAGGACTTTCTGAAGCCTCAGAGATCCCATATTTCACACAGAGCGGGGACATGGCCTACTACAGTCATGTGAAGTGAAAACTCTCCAAGTCCCTTGGGGAAAAAAGATTGTTTATTTGAGAAATCTAGGCGAAGACACTGTTAGGCTTATAGCCCGCAACACCCTCTTTCATAGTTGGTCAGATTGGAGTCATTTTTTTTCTGAACATGCGTGAGCTCTGATCTTTTAGTATGTTGTTGCCAGACCCAAGTGGAGTACAGTAGGCTTGGTTTGGACCTGCTGGGACCGAGCATGCCAGTGCCACACAACTGTCATTTTGGGGTACTTTTGCATTGAAAATGTTTTCAATGGGAAATGCTTCTCAAATGGACACCCTTCAAATGATCATATTTCATGTAGAAATTGTCAGAATGGCTTGAAACCTGCACCAAACCCTCAACTCGGAACACAGATTTCAGCATGTAGAGCACTGGTTCTGTAAACCCTCTGCATTCCTATATCCTTTCAGGAATGTCCCTCAAGAATGGGACAAGGAGAGCCTTGTAGAGCAGCTTTTGTTATGAAACATATCTCAGATTTGTTTCAGTACATTGATAGTAAGTATCCAATTTGGGATGTCCAGTGTGGTTCTGGGTTTTGCAAAGGTACACTAAACTCAATACCACTGTAGCTGTTCTAAGGGTGTGCTAAAACCCCCTCTCACTAATGTGCATTGCTGTACACCATATGGAAAAAGGTTTCCCCGGTGTAGGATAAGCACCCCCCCATGGACAGTCGATGCTTGCCAAGTTGACCAATGCTTCCCTCGTGGACAGACAATGCTTGCCAAGTGGACCAATGCTTCCCTCGTGGACAGTTGATTGCTTGCCAAGTGGACCAATGCTTCCCTCGTGGACAGTCGATTGCTTGCCAAGTGGACCAATGCTTCCCTCGTGGCCAGTCGATTGCTTGCCAAGTGGACCGATGCTTCCCTCGTGGACGATTGCTTGCCAAGTGGACCAATGCTTCCCTCGTGGACAGTCGATTGCTTGCCAAGTGGACCAATGCTTCCCTCGTGGACAGTTGATTGCTTGCCAAGTGGACCAATGCTTCCCTCGTGGACAGACGATTGCTTGCCAAGTGGACCAATGCTTCCCTCGTGGACAGACGATGCTTGCCAAGTGGACAAATGTGTCCCTCGTGGCCAGTCGATTGCTTGCCAAGTGGACCAATGCTTCCCTCGTGGACGATTGCTTGCCAAGTGGACCAATGCTTCCCTCGTGGACGGACGATGCTTGCCAAGTGGACAGATGCTTCCCTCGCGGACAGCCCCCTGGGGGCCCCGAAGTGACAAATGCTTCCCGGGTGGACGATTGCTTGCCAAGTGGACCGATGCTTCCCTCGTGGACAGTTGACCTTTACAACATTTCATGGTGGTCATGACCTTTCTGCTACAACTAGACACTTGATTCCTTTTCTGCTTTAAAGTTGGCTTCGAGGACAATGTGTGACATGATTTTTGTGCCCATCGGTGCATGGCAAGACACTGACAATGAGCCTCAAAGTTTGCAAGGTCGCCAGGTTTCCCAAAATGACACTGTGTCCATTAGGGAACAGTTTTGTGTACATTAAATATTACATTACAGGACTTTCTGAAGCCTCAGAGATCCCATATTTCACACACAGAGCGGGGACATGGCCTACTACAGTCATGTGAAGTGAAAACTCTCCAAGTCCCTTGGGGAAAAAAGATTGTTTATTTGAGAAATCTAGGCGAAGACACTGTTAGGCTTATAGCCCGCAACACCCTCTTTCATAGTTGGTCAGATTGGAGTCATTTTTTTTCTGAACATGCGTGAGCTCTGATCTTTTAGTATGTTGTTGCCAGACCCAAGTGGAGTACAGTAGGCTTGGTTTGGACCTGCTGGGACCGAGCATGCCAGTGCCACACAACTGTCATTTTGGGGTACTTTTGCATTGAAAATGTTTTCAATGGGAAATGCTTCTCAAATGGACACCCTTCAAATGATCATATTTCATGTAGAAATTGTTAGAATGGCTTGAAACCTGCACCAAACCCTCAACTCGGAACACAGATTTCAGCATGTAGAGCACTGGTTCTGTAAACCCTCTGCATTCCTATATCCTTTCAGGAATGTCCCTCAAGAATGGGACAAGGAGAGCCTTGTAGAGCAGCTTTTGTTATGAAACATATCTCAGATTTGTTTCAGTACATTGATAGTAAGTATCCAATTTGGGATGTCCAGTGTGGTTCTGGGTTTTGCAAAGGTACACTAAACTCAATACCACTGTAGCTGTTCTAAGGGTGTGCTAAAACCCCCTCTCACTAATGTGCATTGCTGTACACCATATGGAAAAAGGTTTCCCCGGTGTAGGATAAGCACCCCCCCATGGACAGTCGATGCTTGCCAAGTTGACCAATGCTTCCCTCGTGGACAGACAATGCTTGCCAAGTGGACCAATGCTTCCCTCGTGGACAGTCGATTGCATGCCAAGTGGACCAATGCTTCCCTCGTGGACAGACGATGCTTGCCAAGTGGACGAATGTGTCCCTCGTGGCCAGTCGATTGCTTGCCAAGTGGACCGATGCTTCCCTCGTGGACAGACGATGCTTGCCAAGTGGACAAATGTGTCCCTCGTGGCCAGTCGATTGCTTGCCAAGTGGACCAATGCTTCCCTCGTGGACGATTGCTTGCCAAGTGGACCAATGCTTCCCTCGTGGACGGACGATGCTTGCCAAGTGGACAGATGCTTCCCTCGCGGACAGCCCCCTGGGGGCCCCGAAGTGACAAATGCTTCCCGGGTGGACGATTGCTTGCCAAGTGGACCGATGCTTCCCTCGTGGACAGTTGACCTTTACAACATTTCATGGTGGTCATGACCTTTCTGCTACAACTAGACACTTGATTCCTTTTCTGCTTTAAAGTTGGCTTCGAGGACAATGTGTGACATGATTTTTGTGCCCATCAGTGCATGGCAAGACACTGACAATGAGCCTCAAAGTTTGCAAGGTCGCCAGGTTTCCCAAAATGACACTGTGTCCATTAGGGAACAGTTTTGTGTACATTAAATATTACATTACAGGACTTTCTGAAGCCTCAGAGATCCCATATTTCACACACAGAGCGGGGACATGGCCTACTACAGTCATGTGAAGTGAAAACTCTCCAAGTCCCTTGGGGAAAAAAGATTGTTTATTTGAGAAATCTAGGCGAAGACACTGTTAGGCTTATAGCCCGCAACACCCTCTTTCATAGTTGGTCAGATTGGAGTCATTTTTTTTCTGAACATGCGTGAGCTCTGATCTTTTAGTATGTTGTTGCCAGACCCAAGTGGAGTACAGTAGGCTTGGTTTGGACCTGCTGGGACCGAGCATGCCAGTGCCACACAACTGTCATTTTGGGGTACTTTTGCATTGAAAATGTTTTCAATGGGAAATGCTTCTCAAATGGACACCCTTCAAATGATCATATTTCATGTAGAAATTGTCAGAATGGCTTGAAACCTGCACCAAACCCTCAACTCGGAACACAGATTTCAGCATGTAGAGCACTGGTTCTGTAAACCCTCTGCATTCCTATATCCTTTCAGGAATGTCCCTCAAGAATGGGACAAGGAGAGCCTTGTAGAGCAGCTTTTGTTATGAAACATATCTCAGATTTGTTTCAGTACATTGATAGTAAGTATCCAATTTGGGATGTCCAGTGTGGTTCTGGGTTTTGCAAAGGTACACTAAACTCAATACCACTGTAGCTGTTCTAAGGGTGTGCTAAAACCCCCTCTCACTAATGTGCATTGCTGTACACCATATGGAAAAAGGTTTCCCCGGTGTAGGATAAGCACCCCCCCATGGACAGTCGATGCTTGCCAAGTTGACCAATGCTTCCCTCGTGGACAGACAATGCTTGCCAAGTGGACCAATGCTTCCCTCGTGGACAGTCGATTGCATGCCAAGTGGACCAATGCTTCCCTCGTGGACAGACGATGCTTGCCAAGTGGACGAATGTGTCCCTCGTGGCCAGTCGATTGCTTGCCAAGTGGACCGATGCTTCCCTCGTGGACAGACGATGCTTGCCAAGTGGACAAATGTGTCCCTCGTGGCCAGTCGATTGCTTGCCAAGTGGACCAATGCTTCCCTCGTGGACGATTGCTTGCCAAGTGGACCAATGCTTCCCTCGTGGACGGACGATGCTTGCCAAGTGGACAGATGCTTCCCTCGCGGACAGCCCCCTGGGGGCCCCGAAGTGACAAATGCTTCCCGGGTGGACGATTGCTTGCCAAGTGGACCGATGCTTCCCTCGTGGACAGTTGACCTTTACAACATTTCATGGTGGTCATGACCTTTCTGCTACAACTAGACACTTGATTCCTTTTCTGCTTTAAAGTTGGCTTCGAGGACAATGTGTGACATGATTTTTGTGCCCATCAGTGCATGGCAAGACACTGACAATGAGCCTCAAAGTTTGCAAGGTCGCCAGGTTTCCCAAAATGACACTGTGTCCATTAGGGAACAGTTTTGTGTACATTAAATATTACATTACAGGACTTTCTGAAGCCTCAGAGATCCCATATTTCACACACAGAGCGGGGACATGGCCTACTACAGTCATGTGAAGTGAAAACTCTCCAAGTCCCTTGGGGAAAAAAGATTGTTTATTTGAGAAATCTAGGCGAAGACACTGTTAGGCTTATAGCCCGCAACACCCTCTTTCATAGTTGGTCAGATTGGAGTCATTTTTTTTCTGAACATGCGTGAGCTCTGATCTTTTAGTATGTTGTTGCCAGACCCAAGTGGAGTACAGTAGGCTTGGTTTGGACCTGCTGGGACCGAGCATGCCAGTGCCACACAACTGTCATTTTGGGGTACTTTTGCATTGAAAATGTTTTCAATGGGAAATGCTTCTCAAATGGACACCCTTCAAATGATCATATTTCATGTAGAAATTGTCAGAATGGCTTGAAACCTGCACCAAACCCTCAACTCGGAACACAGATTTCAGCATGTAGAGCACTGGTTCTGTAAACCCTCTGCATTCCTATATCCTTTCAGGAATGTCCCTCAAGAATGGGACAAGGAGAGCCTTGTAGAGCAGCTTTTGTTATGAAACATATCTCAGATTTGTTTCAGTACATTGATAGTAAGTATCCAATTTGGGATGTCCAGTGTGGTTCTGGGTTTTGCAAAGGTACACTAAACTCAATACCACTGTAGCTGTTCTAAGGGTGTGCTAAAACCCCCTCTCACTAATGTGCATTGCTGTACACCATATGGAAAAAGGTTTCCCCGGTGTAGGATAAGCACCCCCCCATGGACAGTCACAGCTTGCCAAGTTGACCAATGCTTCCCTCGTGGACAGACAATGCTTGCCAAGTGGACCAATGCTTCCCTCGTGGACAGTCGATTGCATGCCAAGTGGACCAATGCTTCCCTCGTGGACAGACGATGCTTGCCAAGTGGACGAATGTGTCCCTCGTGGCCAGTCGATTGCTTGCCAAGTGGACCGATGCTTCCCTCGTGGACAGACGATGCTTGCCAAGTGGACAAATGTGTCCCTCGTGGCCAGTCGATTGCTTGCCAAGTGGACCAATGCTTCCCTCGTGGACGATTGCTTGCCAAGTGGACCAATGCTTCCCTCGTGGACGGACGATGCTTGCCAAGTGGACAGATGCTTCCCTCGCGGACAGCCCCCTGGGGGCCCCGAAGTGACAAATGCTTCCCGGGTGGACGATTGCTTGCCAAGTGGACCGATGCTTCCCTCGTGGACAGTTGACCTTTACAACATTTCATGGTGGTCATGACCTTTCTGCTACAACTAGACACTTGATTCCTTTTCTGCTTTAAAGTTGGCTTCGAGGACAATGTGTGACATGATTTTTGTGCCCATCGGTGCATGGCAAGACACTGACAATGAGCCTCAAAGTTTGCAAGGTCGCCAGGTTTCCCAAAATGACACTGTGTCCATTAGGGAACAGTTTTGTGTACATTAAATATTACATTACAGGACTTTCTGAAGCCTCAGAGATCCCATATTTCACACACAGAGCGGGGACATGGCCTACTACAGTCATGTGAAGTGAAAACTCTCCAAGTCCCTTGGGGAAAAAAGATTGTTTATTTGAGAAATCTAGGCGAAGACACTGTTAGGCTTATAGCCCGCAACACCCTCTTTCATAGTTGGTCAGATTGGAGTCATTTTTTTTCTGAACATACGTGAGCTCTGATCTTTTAGTATGTTGTTGCCAGACCCAAGTGGAGTACAGTAGGCTTGGTTTGGACCTGCTGGGACCGAGCATGCCAGTGCCACACAACTGTCATTTTGGGGTACTTTTGCATTGAAAATGTTTTCAATGGGAAATGCTTCTCAAATGGACACCCTTCAAATGATCATATTTCATGTAGAAATTGTCAGAATGGCTTGAAACCTGCACCAAACCCTCAACTCGGAACACAGATTTCAGCATGTAGAGCACTGGTTCTGTAAACCCTCTGCATTCCTATATCCTTTCAGGAATGTCCCTCAAGAATGGGACAAGGAGAGCCTTGTAGAGCAGCTTTTGTTATGAAACATATCTCAGATTTGTTTCAGTACATTGATAGTAAGTATCCAATTTGGGATGTCCAGTGTGGTTCTGGGTTTTGCAAAGGTACACTAAACTCAATACCACTGTAGCTGTTCTAAGGGTGTGCTAAAACCCCCTCTCACTAATGTGCATTGCTGTACACCATATGGAAAAAGGTTTCCCCGGTGTAGGATAAGCACCCCCCCATGGACAGTCGATGCTTGCCAAGTTGACCAATGCTTCCCTCGTGGACAGACAATGCTTGCCAAGTGGACCAATGCTTCCCTCGTGGACAGTCGATTGCATGCCAAGTGGACCAATGCTTCCCTCGTGGACAGACGATGCTTGCCAAGTGGACGAATGTGTCCCTCGTGGCCAGTCGATTGCTTGCCAAGTGGACCGATGCTTCCCTCGTGGACAGACGATGCTTGCCAAGTGGACAAATGTGTCCCTCGTGGCCAGTCGATTGCTTGCCAAGTGGACCAATGCTTCCCTCGTGGACGATTGCTTGCCAAGTGGACCAATGCTTCCCTCGTGGACGGACGATGCTTGCCAAGTGGACAGATGCTTCCCTCGCGGACAGCCCCCTGGGGGCCCCGAAGTGACAAATGCTTCCCGGGTGGACGAATGCTTGCCAAGTGGACCGATGCTTCCCTCGTGGACAGTTGACCTTTACAACATTTCATGGTGGTCATGACCTTTCTGCTACAACTAGACACTTGATTCCTTTTCTGCTTTAAAGTTGGCTTCGAGGACAATGTGTGACATGATTTTTGTGCCCATCAGTGCATGGCAAGACACTGACAATGAGCCTCAAAGTTTGCAAGGTCGCCAGGTTTCCCAAAATGACACTGTGTCCATTAGGGAACAGTTTTGTGTACATTAAATATTACATTACAGGACTTTCTGAAGCCTCAGAGATCCCATATTTCACACAGAGCGGGGACATGGCCTACTACAGTCATGTGAAGTGAAAACTCTCCAAGTCCCTTGGGGAAAAAAGATTGTTTATTTGAGAAATCTAGGCGAAGACACTGTTAGGCTTATAGCCCGCAACACCCTCTTTCATAGTTGGTCAGATTGGAGTCATTTTTTTTCTGAACATGCGTGAGCTCTGATCTTTTAGTATGTTGTTGCCAGACCCAAGTGGAGTACAGTAGGCTTGGTTTGGACCTGCTGGGACCGAGCATGCCAGTGCCACACAACTGTCATTTTGGGGTACTTTTGCATTGAAAATGTTTTCAATGGGAAATGCTTCTCAAATGGACACCCTTCAAATGATCATATTTCATGTAGAAATTGTCAGAATGGCTTGAAACCTGCACCAAACCCTCAACTCGGAACACAGATTTCAGCATGTAGAGCACTGGTTCTGTAAACCCTCTGCATTCCTATATCCTTTCAGGAATGTCCCTCAAGAATGGGACAAGGAGAGCCTTGTAGAGCAGCTTTTGTTATGAAACATATCTCAGATTTGTTTCAGTACATTGATAGTAAGTATCCAATTTGGGATGTCCAGTGTGGTTCTGGGTTTTGCAAAGGTACACTAAACTCAATACCACTGTAGCTGTTCTAAGGGTGTGCTAAAACCCCCTCTCACTAATGTGCATTGCTGTACACCATATGGAAAAAGGTTTCCCCGGTGTAGGATAAGCACCCCCCCATGGACAGTCGATGCTTGCCAAGTTGACCAATGCTTCCCTCGTGGACAGACAATGCTTGCCAAGTGGACCAATGCTTCCCTCGTGGACAGTCGATTGCATGCCAAGTGGACCAATGCTTCCCTCGTGGACAGACGATGCTTGCCAAGTGGACGAATGTGTCCCTCGTGGCCAGTCGATTGCTTGCCAAGTGGACCGATGCTTCCCTCGTGGACAGACGATGCTTGCCAAGTGGACAAATGTGTCCCTCGTGGCCAGTCGATTGCTTGCCAAGTGGACCAATGCTTCCCTCGTGGACGATTGCTTGCCAAGTGGACCAATGCTTCCCTCGTGGACGGACGATGCTTGCCAAGTGGACAGATGCTTCCCTCGCGGACAGCCCCCTGGGGGCCCCGAAGTGACAAATGCTTCCCGGGTGGACGATTGCTTGCCAAGTGGACCGATGCTTCCCTCGTGGACAGTTGACCTTTACAACATTTCATGGTGGTCATGACCTTTCTGCTACAACTAGACACTTGATTCCTTTTCTGCTTTAAAGTTGGCTTCGAGGACAATGTGTGACATGATTTTTGTGCCCATCGGTGCATGGCAAGACACTGACAATGAGCCTCAAAGTTTGCAAGGTCGCCAGGTTTCCCAAAATGACACTGTGTCCATTAGGGAACAGTTTTGTGTACATTAAATATTACATTACAGGACTTTCTGAAGCCTCAGAGATCCCATATTTCACACACAGAGCGGGGACATGGCCTACTACAGTCATGTGAAGTGAAAACTCTCCAAGTCCCTTGGGGAAAAAAGATTGTTTATTTGAGAAATCTAGGCGAAGACACTGTTAGGCTTATAGCCCGCAACACCCTCTTTCATAGTTGGTCAGATTGGAGTCATTTTTTTTCTGAACATACGTGAGCTCTGATCTTTTAGTATGTTGTTGCCAGACCCAAGTGGAGTACAGTAGGCTTGGTTTGGACCTGCTGGGACCGAGCATGCCAGTGCCACACAACTGTCATTTTGGGGTACTTTTGCATTGAAAATGTTTTCAATGGGAAATGCTTCTCAAATGGACACCCTTCAAATGATCATATTTCATGTAGAAATTGTCAGAATGGCTTGAAACCTGCACCAAACCCTCAACTCGGAACACAGATTTCAGCATGTAGAGCACTGGTTCTGTAAACCCTCTGCATTCCTATATCCTTTCAGGAATGTCCCTCAAGAATGGGACAAGGAGAGCCTTGTAGAGCAGCTTTTGTTATGAAACATATCTCAGATTTGTTTCAGTACATTGATAGTAAGTATCCAATTTGGGATGTCCAGTGTGGTTCTGGGTTTTGCAAAGGTACACTAAACTCAATACCACTGTAGCTGTTCTAAGGGTGTGCTAAAACCCCCTCTCACTAATGTGCATTGCTGTACACCATATGGAAAAAGGTTTCCCCGGTGTAGGATAAGCACCCCCCCATGGACAGTCGATGCTTGCCAAGTTGACCAATGCTTCCCTCGTGGACAGACAATGCTTGCCAAGTGGACCAATGCTTCCCTCGTGGACAGTCGATTGCATGCCAAGTGGACCAATGCTTCCCTCGTGGACAGACGATGCTTGCCAAGTGGACGAATGTGTCCCTCGTGGCCAGTCGATTGCTTGCCAAGTGGACCGATGCTTCCCTCGTGGACAGACGATGCTTGCCAAGTGGACAAATGTGTCCCTCGTGGCCAGTCGATTGCTTGCCAAGTGGACCAATGCTTCCCTCGTGGACGATTGCTTGCCAAGTGGACCAATGCTTCCCTCGTGGACGGACGATGCTTGCCAAGTGGACAGATGCTTCCCTCGCGGACAGCCCCCTGGGGGCCCCGAAGTGACAAATGCTTCCCGGGTGGACGATTGCTTGCCAAGTGGACCGATGCTTCCCTCGTGGACAGTTGACCTTTACAACATTTCATGGTGGTCATGACCTTTCTGCTACAACTAGACACTTGATTCCTTTTCTGCTTTAAAGTTGGCTTCGAGGACAATGTGTGACATGATTTTTGTGCCCATCAGTGCATGGCAAGACACTGACAATGAGCCTCAAAGTTTGCAAGGTCGCCAGGTTTCCCAAAATGACACTGTGTCCATTAGGGAACAGTTTTGTGTACATTAAATATTACATTACAGGACTTTCTGAAGCCTCAGAGATCCCATATTTCACACACAGAGCGGGGACATGGCCTACTACAGTCATGTGAAGTGAAAACTCTCCAAGTCCCTTGGGGAAAAAAGATTGTTTATTTGAGAAATCTAGGCGAAGACACTGTTAGGCTTATAGCCCGCAACACCCTCTTTCATAGTTGGTCAGATTGGAGTCATTTTTTTTCTGAACATGCGTGAGCTCTGATCTTTTAGTATGTTGTTGCCAGACCCAAGTGGAGTACAGTAGGCTTGGTTTGGACCTGCTGGGACCGAGCATGCCAGTGCCACACAACTGTCATTTTGGGGTACTTTTGCATTGAAAATGTTTTCAATGGGAAATGCTTCTCAAATGGACACCCTTCAAATGATCATATTTCATGTAGAAATTGTCAGAATGGCTTGAAACCTGCACCAAACCCTCAACTCGGAACACAGATTTCAGCATGTAGAGCACTGGTTCTGTAAACCCTCTGCATTCCTATATCCTTTCAGGAATGTCCCTCAAGAATGGGACAAGGAGAGCCTTGTAGAGCAGCTTTTGTTATGAAACATATCTCAGATTTGTTTCAGTACATTGATAGTAAGTATCCAATTTGGGATGTCCAGTGTGGTTCTGGGTTTTGCAAAGGTACACTAAACTCAATACCACTGTAGCTGTTCTAAGGGTGTGCTAAAACCCCCTCTCACTAATGTGCATTGCTGTACACCATATGGAAAAAGGTTTCCCCGGTGTAGGATAAGCACCCCCCCATGGACAGTCGATGCTTGCCAAGTTGACCAATGCTTCCCTCGTGGACAGACAATGCTTGCCAAGTGGACCAATGCTTCCCTCGTGGACAGTTGATTGCTTGCCAAGTGGACCAATGCTTCCCTCGTGGACAGTCGATTGCTTGCCAAGTGGACCAATGCTTCCCTCGTGGCCAGTCGATTGCTTGCCAAGTGGACCGATGCTTCCCTCGTGGACGATTGCTTGCCAAGTGGACCAATGCTTCCCTCGTGGACAGTCGATTGCTTGCCAAGTGGACCAATGCTTCCCTCGTGGACAGTTGATTGCTTGCCAAGTGGACCAATGCTTCCCTCGTGGACAGACGATTGCTTGCCAAGTGGACCAATGCTTCCCTCGTGGACAGACGATGCTTGCCAAGTGGACAAATGTGTCCCTCGTGGCCAGTCGATTGCTTGCCAAGTGGACCAATGCTTCCCTCGTGGACGATTGCTTGCCAAGTGGACCAATGCTTCCCTCGTGGACGGACGATGCTTGCCAAGTGGACAGATGCTTCCCTCGCGGACAGCCCCCTGGGGGCCCCGAAGTGACAAATGCTTCCCGGGTGGACGATTGCTTGCCAAGTGGACCGATGCTTCCCTCGTGGACAGTTGACCTTTACAACATTTCATGGTGGTCATGACCTTTCTGCTACAACTAGACACTTGATTCCTTTTCTGCTTTAAAGTTGGCTTCGAGGACAATGTGTGACATGATTTTTGTGCCCATCGGTGCATGGCAAGACACTGACAATGAGCCTCAAAGTTTGCAAGGTCGCCAGGTTTCCCAAAATGACACTGTGTCCATTAGGGAACAGTTTTGTGTACATTAAATATTACATTACAGGACTTTCTGAAGCCTCAGAGATCCCATATTTCACACACAGAGCGGGGACATGGCCTACTACAGTCATGTGAAGTGAAAACTCTCCAAGTCCCTTGGGGAAAAAAGATTGTTTATTTGAGAAATCTAGGCGAAGACACTGTTAGGCTTATAGCCCGCAACACCCTCTTTCATAGTTGGTCAGATTGGAGTCATTTTTTTTCTGAACATGCGTGAGCTCTGATCTTTTAGTATGTTGTTGCCAGACCCAAGTGGAGTACAGTAGGCTTGGTTTGGACCTGCTGGGACCGAGCATGCCAGTGCCACACAACTGTCATTTTGGGGTACTTTTGCATTGAAAATGTTTTCAATGGGAAATGCTTCTCAAATGGACACCCTTCAAATGATCATATTTCATGTAGAAATTGTCAGAATGGCTTGAAACCTGCACCAAACCCTCAACTCGGAACACAGATTTCAGCATGTAGAGCACTGGTTCTGTAAACCCTCTGCATTCCTATATCCTTTCAGGAATGTCCCTCAAGAATGGGACAAGGAGAGCCTTGTAGAGCAGCTTTTGTTATGAAACATATCTCAGATTTGTTTCAGTACATTGATAGTAAGTATCCAATTTGGGATGTCCAGTGTGGTTCTGGGTTTTGCAAAGGTACACTAAACTCAATACCACTGTAGCTGTTCTAAGGGTGTGCTAAAACCCCCTCTCACTAATGTGCATTGCTGTACACCATATGGAAAAAGGTTTCCCCGGTGTAGGATAAGCACCCCCCCATGGACAGTCGATGCTTGCCAAGTTGACCAATGCTTCCCTCGTGGACAGACAATGCTTGCCAAGTGGACCAATGCTTCCCTCGTGGACAGTCGATTGCATGCCAAGTGGACCAATGCTTCCCTCGTGGACAGACGATGCTTGCCAAGTGGACGAATGTGTCCCTCGTGGCCAGTCGATTGCTTGCCAAGTGGACCAATGCTTCCCTCGTGGACGGACGATGCTTGCCAAGTGGACAGATGCTTCCCTCGCGGACAGCCTTCTGGGGGCCCCGAAGTGACAAATGCTTCCCGGGTGGACGATTGCTTGCCAAGTGGACTGATGCTTCCCTCGTGGACAGTTGACCTTTACAACATTTCATGGTGGTCATGACCTTTCTGCTACAACTAGACACTTGATTCCTTTTCTGCTTTAAAGTTGGCTTCGAGGACAATGTGTGACATGATTTTTGTGCCCATCGGTGCATGGCAAGACACTGACAATGAGCCTCAAAGTTTGCAAGGTCGCCAGGTTTCCCAAAATGACACTGTGTCCATTAGGGAACAGTTTTGTGTACATTAAATATTACATTACAGGACTTTCTGAAGCCTCAGAGATCTCATATTTCACACACAGAGCGGGGACATGGCCTACTACAGTCATGTGAAGTGAAAACTCTCCAAGTCCCTTGGGGAAAAAAGATTGTTTATTTGAGAAATCTAGGCGAAGACACTGTTAGGCTTATAGCCCGCAACACCCTCTTTCATAGTTGGTCAGATTGGAGTCATTTTTTTTCTGAACATGCGTGAGCTCTGATCTTTTAGTATGTTGTTGCCAGACCCAAGTGGAGTACAGTAGGCTTGGTTTGGACCTGCTGGGACCGAGCATGCCAGTGCCA